>NW_018396504.1:5300-23509 GCF_000003195.3 Sorghum bicolor | reverse complement strand
AAGGTCATTAAGGTCAATGACCTCAGGTCATCACATAATCCCAAAATCACTCAAACCCTAATTTTGAGAATTTAACTAATCATTACCTAATTATTTTGGAATTATTACTAATTAAGGGTATAATAATATTTTATTCAAACTTCATCCAAGTGCCACCAAATTTTGTGTGATGCCAGGGAATAATATTCAGAGGCATCCCACAAATTTTGGTGATTTTTGGACATATCACTAAATTATTGAAATTCATGATAGTGTTATTTACTAAATAAAGGCTACCATTTTCATACATATATATATTGCTAGAAAATAAAACCTAGCATTTTTTTTCTGTGTTCTACAGACTGCATAGAACATATCCAAATATTTTCACTATTTTCGAATCTGCACAACTCTTCTATATATATTCAAACATAAATCAAATTTGCACACATAACCAGGACAGCAGCATATATGTAACTTCATTCAACCATAATTAGAGATCCAAGCATCCAATAAAGGTGATATTAGACTTTCTGAAAAGCTTAGATAATTTTCTGCAACTTTGTTATTATCTTCGAGAACTGATTTAATAGATAAGATGGCCAAATAGCATGAAGAAACATTCCTGTCCAGACCATGGACAGAATCAGACATTAAGCTTCATACATCTATAACCAGAGTTATAGATCACCAAAATTCATGATCCATAACATTTTGGAAAGCTTATGAAAATTACTACAATTCATCTTTTATCATGAAAGCATGATTCATAAGTTTAGCAAGTTGAAATTATACTACTACAGAAACTGATCCAGGATTTGACAGAGGGGAACCATTTCTGAAACTTAAATTGAAACAAGCATAACTCAGAAACTACAGGGACAAATGCCACCAAACTTTAACACCAGGTAGATACATGAATTATATACAACTTTGTTATAGACAAGTTTCATATCCAACATTATTTACCTAGAGCAATTTATAATGTTCCAGAAACTATCTAGAAATCACTAATAATTGAATTACAGAGAAAAACATTTCATTTATGTTCCAAACTTAAACCTGGGCAAAACCCAGCTCACCAACAGTTGAAATACATCCAAGAAATACTAGAAAATATCATGGTCATCCCTAAATAAAAATTCCTTTCATGTTTTTATTAATTTATTTAGGTAAATAAACAAAGCAATAACCATATATCAAAAGTACACAGTAAATTCTGAGAAAACTACAGCAGCTCATATATTCTCTCCAAAGTCTACTGTATAAATTTCATACCATTTGGTTAAGTATAACAATTTCCATGAAAAAGATAAATTTCCATCACAAGGAAGCATGTAACAACAAGATAATTAAGAAACTCGACATTTTCTACAAACACATAGCTCAATTATGTATCTGTATGATATAAAGACCTCATATAAAGGTACAGGAACCATATTTTGTATTTATTAATTTTTAGTTTAATTATAGATAATTTAATAAGCACTAAACAAGATAAATTAATAACTTAACCATATATCATCTACTGAACATGAAATTTTTACTGCAACACTCACATAACATCATGAGAACACCATAAAAATTTCAGGGCAATAGGAGCTATACAGAATGAGATATGAATTTCTCCCTTTTAAACATAATTAAAAGGCATAAATCATAACTAATTATTTTACTACAAAACATGGTCAGTTTCATATTTTTAATAAAAACTAGACATCTCAAGGAGCACAACAAAATTTGGTTCACCAAAATTGGAGCTACCAAACTCCAGATATGAATTTTCAAAGATTCAACAAAACATCTACAAACAAGTCCTTATAGCACTATTCACCTGAGTCCAGTCTGTGCAATTAGACCCCTGGAGAACTTCAAATTGTCGCGCGAAGTCCCTGGTCGCGATTCCAGAGCAGAGGATGTCGGAGAAAACCTGATTTCCGGCCGGTGGACGCTTGTTGGCAGCGAGGGAAAGCGTTGGGGAGCATCCTGAGGCTCGCGCGCTCGCGCTGGTGTCAGCGGCTTGGCCGGAGAAGGTCTGTGGCCTCCTGGCCACGTGCGCAGGCTCCCATGGCGGCCATGGCGGGGCTCTGTGACGGGAAACCGGCTCATGGCCGAGTCCGACGAGGGAAGAGAGTGTTAGCTGGCTTAGACGATGCTCAAGGATGCTGCGGAGCAGAGGAAGAGAGCAACGGGGCTGAGGTGGGAGGAGCGAGATGAATTCCATCGGCGTTTTCGGTCGCAGAAAGATGTCGGCCGCGGGGGCGCTCAAGGGGACGAGTCGAAGGGGTCGCGGGCGTCCACGTCGCGCGATGATGTGGCCAGCAAGCAGCTGCGTGGCGGTGGGGCGCGCGCGCGGCTCTGCCCGCTCTGCTTCCGGCGGGACAGAGGAGCCCGTGATCCGGATCACTGTAGCGAGCCCTATCCAACCAATTTTGTGGTTTTGCGAAATTCGCCCAAATTTTGAACTGAAGACAAAATTCCACCAAAACAAAAGTTATTCAGAATTTTACAAACTACAAATCTTCTTTTGGTGACCAAAGCCAATTCTGGGTGGAAAATGACGAATTTGACAAAACAGTTTGAATTTCAAATCCCAAATTGGGGAAATTCCAATTTTTGAATTGGGGCAGATTAGAATTTCCAAAATTACTTTTAATTTTTCCAAACAACTTGAAAAACTCCCAACATGAAAGTTGTTCAAATTTTTGAGCTCTACAACTTTAATGTTGGTCACTTTTCAAAATTCCAAATAGATTTTGAATTGGAGGTTCAATTTGGAAAAGGGGACACTTTCTGGAAATCTGTATTTTCAAAATTACTTTGAATTTTGTATTGAAACTTCAAAAACTCAAAACACCAAAGTTGTACATCTTGACAAGATCTACAACTTTTCTTTTGTACTCAACCTCAAATTTTGCTTGGTTTTAAAATTACACAAAAGGGGGCAAATCCAGGGTTTTAAAATCAGGGTTTTCCCCCTATTTTATCGGAAACCTTCCGCCCTAGGGGTTATACAACCAACACAAGCATCACTTCACAACATAAGTACACTCTACTTCCCTAAGCACAAGCAATCAAAATAAACTTGTTTTAAGTTGATGCATAATAATGTGCTTAACAAATATGCTTTGCAATGCTTATGATAACATGATCCGTTTTTAGTGTTCGTAACATCAGGGATGTTACACTGATCCGGCTGGTTGCTTGTGGCACTATATAAATAAAAAGTGCATATGCGTATTCTATGTATATAACGAGAATAACTTGACAAACTTTCATACATACCGGCCACTCATAAAAGAATCTCAAAGGTTGCCCCTGTATTCCTGACTCGCACCTTCCCCATTAATCTTATAATACCTATAGGCCCTATGATATCGAAAACATTCTGCAAGTTATTGTCAAACTCTTAAAATTTTGTATGCATATTTTACTCAGCTTACCGTTCTAAGATAGTAATGAATGGTGCATAAGTTGATGGATCGTAGTCTAAGGAGTCTAGAACATGCACACGTCCAAGCCTAAGATTAATCATTAAGCAGTAGTCCCTAGGAGAATCAACTTTGTGTTGAAAGTGCGCATTTTAATTATTAATACGATGCATACAAACTGACACTTACCGAAAGTTGTATGGTGCAAATATTAATTCCCTGTCTTGAAAATGTAGCATTGTCATGGCTAGGTAGAGGCCGTAACGAGCTAGATGGTTCTTTTCCATTTTTTGTATTTCGTCCTCACGCTCTTTTGGATCCAAACCTTTTAAGGAGTCGTGATTGTTTCTGTGGGGGTATAAACCCCTATACCCTCATGGGTTGACATGGACCGCACCATCAGAGGTGGCTCGGCCCACAAGATGAAGACGCGCAACGCACGATGCTGGTCGGCGTGCACCGCAAGGCTATAAGATATTGTACCAAATAGGATACTTTGCTTATAACTCTGTCCCTTCAGGATATATAAGGAGGGGCAGAGGTCCCCTAGAGGATAGGTCATACACATCTTATCTCAACTCAACATAATCCACAATAATACAATCAGACACAGGACGTAGGTATTACGCCCAGACGGCGGCCGAACTTGAATAAAAACCTTGTCTGTGTCTTGCGTCACCATCAAGTTCGTAGCTTGCGCACCTGTCTATCGATAAACTACTACCGTGGGTATACCCAAGGTAGACTGCCGACTAGCTTTCGTCGACAGTGGCGCGCCAGGTAGGGAGTGTGCGTACAGCTCTCCTAGACGAACAAGATGGCCATCATCCCTGACTTTGCGGCCATGGCGGGCGGCTTCGCGTTCATCGCCGGTTTCAACAGCTTCACCGCCATGACCACAGAGGAGGCGTAGATCCGATCTGTGCCGATCACTTCTTCACCGACGTCGGTTGCGGCTCCAACCACGCTGGCTACGATTCTGACCACACCAACAACGTCTCAGACCACGCCGACAACGCGTCGCCGCTTCTCTGCTACAAAAGGAGGCAGATCGACGACACCGACATGCTCAGGGTCTCGACCAAGTTGTTTGGCCTACTTGCTCTGACCACGAGTCGCAATAATAATCGCCGCGAAGAATGGCGCTACGACAACCGCGACTACCGTCATGACAACAAGTCAAAAAGCTCGAGGGCCAAACAATTCTGTCACCACCGATCAGACTTTCGTCCAAAGATAAGTACACTTCTAATATTTTATTTATTTAAGGAATAATATTTTTAATATTATTATGCTTCAAAACAACTTTTTTAGCCGACTAGTTTTTTCTCCTACACAAGTTTTCCAGAGCCGGCACTGTCTTTGACTCCTCCCTACACATGCATGAGATCCGCCCTCTACGTTCCGGGTGGTCGGCAGTAGCTCTCTGGCGAGGCTGGCAATCCTATGCGTGCCTAGGTTCCGCACCTCATGCTGATTGTTGGCTAGACCAGAGCTGGTACAAGCTATAGGATGAATTAACTACTCATACTAATTTTATAATAAAAATATAAAACTTATCTCAGTGCTGATTTTTTATCTAGAGTTTATTTATACATCATGTACTACCTATTCTCTATATTATTTTTCAGGAGTTTGGCCCGATCAACAAGCTACGCTTAGGGACTTGTCGACTATTCCCTACACTGTGCTCGAGGACTGCTCCGACCACCGAGCATGTAAACGTTCCCAACCACGCTTGGGGACTTGTCGACTAGTCTCTATGCTATGCTCGAAGACTGTGCGGACCACCGAACACGTTTACGTTCCCAACCAGGCTCAAGGACTTGTCCACCAGTCCCTACGCCGTGCTCGGGGACTGTGCCGACCACCGAGCACGTTTACGTTTCTAACCATGCTCGGGGACTGGTCGACCAGTCTCTATGCCGTGCTCGGGAACTGTGCTGACCACCGAGCACGATTACATTCCCAACCGTGCTCGAAGACTCATCAATCACTCTCTGCGCTGTGCTCGGGACTTGCTTCGATTACTCTCCAACCATAGCTTGGGGATTGGACGGTATAATTCTAACTTTTTAGACCTTGCTACAAGGCTCATACTTTGCCTTCCAGCAAGCTCGGGGACTACATCGGTACGATGCATCTGGTGATGCATTTCAGTATCAGATTTTCTATGTGGTTTTTCTCTTTAGACCCTGGCACCACGTGCCTACGTCACCTACTACCAGGCTCGGGGACTAAGTGGGCACACTTCACCTTGCGGTGAATATGTTTGCTTTTTGAAAGTCTATACTTTTCAGAAAAGTAAAATGGGCACACTTCATCAGGAAAAAAATATTTTTTGATTAAGAGCACCATGCATTCTTCGAACAACCTGCTTCTTTGATGTCAATGTTGATCAACTGTCTTTTGAGTTGGTTAAAATACCGTTGCAACAAGCCTCACTGGTCGAAGAAGCTCAAGACGGCGTGTTACATCAATACATGGTGCTCGGGGACTAGCTGTGGGGGTATAAACCCTTATACCCTCATGGGTTGACATGGGCCACACCATCAGAGGTGGCTCGGCCCACAAGATGAAGACGCGCGGCGCACGATGCTGGTCGGCGTGCACCGCAAGGCTATAAGATATTATACCAAATAGGATACTTTGCTTGTAACTCTGTCCCTTTAGGATATATAAGGAGGTGAAGAGGTCCCCAAGAGGACAGGTCATACACATCTCATCTCAACTCAACACAATCCACAACAATACAATCAGACGCAGGACGTAGGTATTACGTCCACACGGCGGCCGAACCTGAATAAAAACCTTGTTTGTGTCTTGCGTCACCATCAAGTTCGTAGCTTGCGCACCTGTCTGCCGATAAACTACTACCGTGGGTATACCCCAAGGTAGACTGCCGACTAGCTTTCGTCGACAGTTTCTGATCCTGAATGTGTGCTCGTCCTCATATATCCTCATTGGGCTCATATACGCGACCCTTTTACTGGCATTAGTACTCGGATCCCGACTGTACTGCATCTGTTGGAGTTCATATTGCATTCTGCAACGCACACTTGTATGTTAGTATTAAAAGTTAATGCAACTCACAAATATAACACATGAAAGCATTGTATGAGTGACACTTACAATGCAAACACAGTTATGAGCTGCACGTCGAGTCTTTGGAGGTTCATCATTAACCACATGTCCTCGAAGGTCATAATTGCTATTGTACGGTCACTATTAAATATTGCTGCTGGTATATCTACACTGATTGTGTCGATGCCAACAGAAGATGCTCTCACATACTAGTCATGGAACCTTTTTATACCACCTGAGACCTTTCTAATTTTATCCCAAGTGAGAAGAGGCCTGCCCAGCTCATATTTTTTGGGACATATTTATAATCATCTTTAGTGGGTGGTCTGATATTTACAAAAGCTGGTACAAAAGCTGGATTATAGCCCTTATTGCAATAGGGAGGAAAGTAGTCAGCATTACATGACAATCATGTGAGTTGTAGTTGGTGAGTGTAAGGTTTTTCATTGACACAATACTCTGTATACTAGAGCAGAATCCAGATGGGACTTTCAAATTCTTTAACCACTCACACATCGCATGTTTCTCATCTATATTGAGGTTGTAGCTTGCTGCTAGGAGATGGTACTTCCCATTTTCTTGAAGAACAGGATGAAGCTCTTTTTTATACCTAATTGTACCATGTCGAAGCGTGAATTGAGTCCTTTCTTTATCTTCGTCTTGATGTCTAGCAATGTGCCAATTAGGCTTTCAAACATGTTCTTCGACATGCATACCATCGATCGTGTGTCGTACGTCCAAGTCTTTCTAGTATGGCAAATACTCAAAGAAAATGAACTTCTTCTTGAATGTTGCCTCTTTGATATCCTTTCTTGGTTTTCCATCCTTTGTCTTCTTTCCGAACACAAATTTGATTTTGCTCACTATTTTAAAAACTCTCTGGCCTTTACTATTACCTAATGGTGCATCTGAGTTCCTTTCATCATTATTGTCGAAGTACTTATCCATCTTTTTCGGGCGGTACCTGTGCCCTTTTGATAAGAAGCGTTTGTGCCTCATGTATACTATCTTCTTAGATGCATTAAGGGACACACAATGGGTTCCATCTATGCACACCACACAACCAACATTTCCCTTGAATTGCCCTGACAATATGAAGAGAGCGGGATAATCGTTGATCATAACAAAAATAATTGCTCTCAGCGTGATTGAATCTTTGCGGTACTCGTCCAACATTTGAACACCTTGTATCCATAACATTTTCATCTCCTCTATTAAAGGCTCCAAGAAAACATTTATATCAACTCTAGGTTGGACTGGTCTAGAGATAAGTATGGTTAGCAAAAGGTATTTTCGCTTCTGCATCAACCATGGAGGAAGGTTGTAGATGGTGAGAATCACCAGCCATGTGTTGTGCTTGTTGCTCCTCTCAGCAAATGGATTCATTCCGTCGGTACTCAGTGCGAACCTAAAATTTCTTGCTTTGCTGGCAAAGTCTTGGTGGTTCTCATTGAAATCTTGCCGCTGCTTTCCATCGGCTGGATGGCGAAGCATGCCATCATTTTTGTGCTCATCCGATGTATGCCAACTCATAAGTTTTGCATCGTCAGGGTTAGCAAATAAACTCCTCAGTCGATCTACCACTGGAAGGTACCACATCACTAAAGTAGAAATCTTTTTCTACGCATAATAATAAACCTCTTCTTTATCTTTGCTAATGGGTTTTGAACTCTACTGGGTGTTCTTGGGTCTTCTTTCGCTTCTTCCCTGCTTTACACATGGAGGCAGCACAATCCTCCTATCGATAGTCTTTATTTGTCTTGTACCGACTTGCACCACGCTTTGAACACCTATCTAAGTCCTTGTATTCATCACTGTGATATAGGATACAATGATTCCTACACGCATGGATATTCTCGACACCCAGAGCGGACTAATTAGCTTCTTTGCATAGTACATGCTAGCAGGCAATTTGTTCTCCTTTGGAAGCATGTCTCCGATAATACTTAAGAACGTATCACAAACCCAACATCAGACAGACCATACCTGGATTTTGCCATCAACAATTTTAGTACAGATCTCAGCGTCGTAAACTTTTTGGTACAACCCTTGGACTCATCATACAGAGGCTCTTCAGCTGCCTTCTTCAAGGCCTCCATCCCTTTCACTAATAACATTGATGGTTCAGTATGACGATGCAACATTGCCTCTAAGAATTTAAAATCTTCCGCTGCTATATCATTTGGTAAGACATGAGTCCTGTCACCATCATTTCCCCAGCAAAACCACTGGTAGTAACATTTGGCACAACATGTTCGCTTTATGTGTTCGCTTTTGCCATCAACAGTTTTATGTGCATCATTCGTTCTTTTCTATTTCTTTTTTCTGTTTTATGTGTTTATTATTATTTTTATTTTATATTTTTTTACCTTTATCTTTTATTTTATTTTCTTTCTATTTTTATGATGTTCTATGTTGTGTTTTGTTATGCTTATATAGTATATAATTTATGTTCACATATTATACATATGATGTTATGTGATTTTTTGAGTTCTCGTAGTATATATGTGATATTCTATGTTGTCTTTTTGCGATGTTTGCATAATATACATGTGATGTTTTATATGTATTTAGTGATGTTCACGTAATATACGCGACGTTCTATAATGTATTTAGTTTTGATGTTCACATAATATATATGCAAGTCTTTATAGTGTATTTAGTGATGTTCTATTGTGTATTTAGTGATGTTCACTTAGTACACATGTGGTGTTCTATGATGTATTTAGTGATGTTCACATAATATATATGTGATATTCTATTACGTATTTAGTGATGTTCACCTAGTATACATATGGTGTTCTATTACATATTTAGTGATTTTGCGTAATATATATACGATGTTCTATAATATATTTAGTGATATTCTATGGTGTAGTTAGTTATGTTCATTCAGTATACATGTGATGTTCTATAGTATATTTTATGATGCATGTGAGTATTTTTTTAATTTTTTCTCTATTATAAGTGTTTTTTTTCTTATGCTTTACTCTAAATTTATGTTTTTATGCTATGTATTTATTTTTTATATATTGTCTCTAGTTAATAGGAGAAAATAGTCTATCATAATGAGATAAATGTTCATTAATTAAATTTTTATCAAAATATATCTATGTGGGATCTTGTTTTGTAGGATTTATTGCAACAAATACGATTGTGTAATTGAATTTAAGGCCCTGTTTAGATTGGGGATGAAAATTTTTTAGGTGTCACATCGGATCTGTCGCAAGGATGTCGGGAGGGGTTTTTACAAACTAATAAAAAAACAAATTACATAGCTCGTTTGGAAACATCAAGACAAATCTATTAAGTATAATTAATCTGTCATTAGCACATATAGGTTACTGTAGCACTTAAGGCTAATCATGGACTAACTAGACTTAAAAGATTCGTCTCGCGATTTTCAACCAAACTGTGTAATTAGTTTATTTATTTATCTACGTTTAATGTTTCATGTGTCAAAGATTCGACAGGCCTAAATTTGAACAGTTGGTTTCGTAATTATTAGCCTTTTTGCTTAAAAAGCTTTGGCCCCACTTGCGGTCCCCCACTTCCTACACGCCAGCACACTGCAGCCTCAGCCAGCCTCGGGCACTTATTGCGAGCGCAAGTAGCAAACCTGGAGCGGTCCAATGAAGTGAAGAAACAGTCGCGCCAATAAAAAATTTGGAACACGCACAAACGCCTCGCATGTGGTGAATTCCATCCGAATGGCCGGACTCTAAACGCCCCTGTTTTTGCCCGGTCTAGCGAGTTTGTAGCGGATTGGCTCCATCTTCTTTAGTCGCAAATCTCTGATAAACTATCTTGTCTCTAAGCTAGGGGTTTTAACGGTAACGCTCATATCACTGTTGGTTCCTTGTGTAATGCTTTACTCTTCTTCTTCTTCTTCGTCTTAATGAAATTAAAACGTATCCGAAGAACGCAGTTGTGAAAAGTAACCAACTATTTGTTCATATATGTATCTGGCATCTGAAATTCTGTGGTTGAATTCAAAACCTAAGGAATAATTATTTGTGTTTGTATTCTTATGTGTATATACGTCTGTATCCGATTTATTTCATATCTAGGCCTTGTTTAGTTCCCACCGAAATTCAAAAAGTTTTCAAGATTCTCCATCACATCGAATCTTGCGGCACATGCATGAAGCACTAAATATAGATGAAAACAAAAACTAATTACATAGTTTGTCTGTAAATCACGAGATGAATCTTTTGAGCCTAGTTGGTATATGATTGGATAATATTTATCAAATAAAAACAAAAATGCTACAGTACCGAAATCCGAAATCTTTTCACACCGTGAAAGAAAGAAGAAACATCGAGAGATGTGCCTAGTTTGGTACGCATACAAAAATTCAAGGTCGATGAAGGACCAAATTTCAGAACTCGGGACGGCAGCTTATGAGACGACGGAAACAGTCCTCTTCAGTAAAAGGTGTCCTGTTCCAGGGCCTCATGTTGTAACAATGTAAGCTAGCATTAGTTCTTAATCTCTTAACCAAACGAGAAAATGCACTTAAAGTATTACTCCCTTAGTTCATTTATCTCCTTCGTTTTACCCTTTAGCGTAAAAAAGAGGATTCCCGCGCGTTGCTGCGGGTATGAAAGGGAAATATAAATATGGTCTACTGTAGTTTATTGAGTCATCTATATATAGCTTTAGTAGTTAGTTTTAGAAGAAGAAGAGAGAAGATCATGTGAGAGAATAATTGCTAGCAGTATGTATGCATGGTCATTGTAGGCAGCTGCATCCACTACTGAAATCATTTCTCAGTGGGCACTTAATTACATGCAGCAGCAGGATAAGTGGATGATGATGTGGCACAAGGAGGTGCAAAAGAATTAGCTTAGTGGGGTTTGTCTTTATAGTATATATAGATGACCAAAGAGCATAGCAAAAGCACTCACTTCATTTAATCATCTCGGGCTGAGCGCACATAAGGAGTAAGGCCAGTCTCAATGGCCTATTTCAATGCACTGTTTCCAAAACAAATCTGCTGACAGAGCATCAATGAAACGAATAATGAAACAACCTCCACAATGCATGAGTTTCACCTTGATGTTTCCTAGGCTGGGCAAAGCATTTAATTACTGCAAAATGATTGGATCACATGCAAGATGGTAAAACGATTTAGTTCTCAGTGGGGATTTCATCCTGTTTCACCAGCGGAGTTTCACCATGGTGAAACTACTTCCTTCTCTCTCCTCTTCGTTTCATGCAAAAAGTGCAGTTTTGCTGACATGGCGCTCTAATAAATGTGCATGACATCCTGGTGAAACCCTACTGAGACTGGCCTAAGAGGCAAGAAACAACTAATAGCAACAAAGAGACAATAAATGTAAGCAAGTTGTAGCCAATGAACAACAAAAAGGCAATAAATGTAGGCAAGTCCTAAGGTAATATGAAGAAGATTTTTGAATTAAATGTTTTTGCTTAGATGAAGGAGATAAATGAATGAAGCGAGTATGTTTTAAAGGCACAAAGTATTATGTTTTAGAGCGTTTTTTCATACTCATAACAAGGCCTAGAACAGCGAACTTATCATAGATCACCTGGTTAGATTTCTTGTAATAGAACCTGTCCACCTCGGTTCAAGTTCTCGACTTGACACTAGTGCTCGTATTTTTCTGGATTTATTTTAGGATTTAACGACATTACGCTTTCAGTGGTAGGCGATATCGAGGTGTCGTATTTTCCTAGATTTATTTCAGGATTTAATAGCGCCATGACTTCGTCAATCTCAAGATTTGCTAGCATAATTTGGTTCTTCAGAGATGCTTATAGCGTAGAGTATGTGTGTGTATGTTTATAGGAGTAAATGTACGCTCATCTATATGATCATAACGAAACCAAATTCTGGTGACAGTGATCACAGTGATCAAGTCACGGTGATTAGTGGAACTAAACTATTTTAATCAGTGTATTTAAAAGTTTATTTATTAAAATAACTAAAGTTTAGTTGGCTAAAATTTAGCAAACGAACCAAACAGACTCTGAAAAGAAAAATAAAAGAAAAAACTGAAGTTTAGTACATACAAATAAGTTCGTAGTACCGAATCTTAAAACCAACCTATACAACGGTTTTGCTATATGACTTTTTACTATTGACCATAGTGACACGGGAGAGAGCTCGATGTGTGAACCCGGCAAAAAAGCATGGAATATGCTCGGATAAAAGGGGTGACGAGGGCGCGTGGCATCCACGAGGAGAGCTGGCGTCTACTAGCGTAGAAAGGAAAATTCGATGCAAAATGCCGGTAAAAGCAGCGGCCACGCGTGCACCAGTGACGAAGGCAGGTAGATCGATCACTTCGATGCAGAAGCAGCTCGGCCGGTAGGCGACACGGACGGAGCAAGTGCGCCTCGTCAGCCGTCCTAGTCACCAGCAGCATGCTTCCAACTGCTTCTGACATGCCAAGTCTTCAACCCGGCTAGAGAGGAAAAGGAGGGTAGGATAGGAACCATGCAGGCTCGTAGCAAATTATTGGGCCAATAGGCAGTAGGTTAACTTCAAATTCGTATGTCAGCGCAATACGTGGGATAGCCAAAGGGTATCCGATCTGTAGGGCACTCACAATGCAATGCTCTATTATAGAGTGCAAGACAATTAATTACATATTATTTATATTATTTTGCTGATGTAGCAGCATATTTATTAAAGAAAGAGGTAGAAAAAATAAGACTTCAAGTCTTATTTAGACTCTAAATCTACATTGTTTAAGGTAACTAGCAAATATGCACATGCGACATGCACGTGATTGTATTGTTGGACGTTTCTTCATTTTATTTTCACTTCACGTTACAGTTATTGTTCATTCAAAATGTGTTACTATAAGTAATGTAAGATGTTTGCTAGTTTTTTTTATTTGTCGTCTATCATGATAAATAAAATCATATTTGTTCAAATTTTATTATTTTCTTTTTAATTGCTAATACATACACTTGCATGCATTTGTATTGATGTGCCTTCATATTATTCTACTTTTCTCAAGTAATTTATTTATTATAATTGCATGCATGCATCTATATTTTTCTTTTTCTAATTAATCTATTTATTAGTTGCATGCATGCATCCTGATGTTTATTATTTTTTTCCGAACAATCTACGACAAGCGGCGGTGCATTCATATTTTCCTTCTTTTTCAATCAATTAATTTATTATTACTATTATCGTGCAAGGCGTGTTGTAGTGCTAACGAATTGGACCTAAAAAATCAAAAAGCTATACATGCGGGTTGGGGTTGAACTCTGATACGTAAATATGGACCAGTTCCAAGGAAGCAAGATTATCTAGAAATCAAAAAATAAAGTATTTGTAACTCTACTATTTTCTATTTTTTAGTCTGGAGGGATCTTGGTTTAGGAGTAGTCTTATATCTTACATCATATAAGATCATAGGTGATCGAGAATTTATATAGCATGACGTTTAGATCAAACGGTTATTAGAGAGGGAGAGCTCTCTAAAATAATCCGCTGTTTTATAGTGTGGTGATTACTTACATTTTTTCCGGTCATAGGGAGCAATAGTTGTAAAGATCAATTTTTTCCTTTAAAAAATATTTGAAGTTGCCAGAAAAGGCCTTCCTCCCTTCTTTATCATCACAACGTATAAAAAGTGGCCGCCGATCATAGTAAAAAAAGTGGCCGCCGACTATGTACCATCACAACAGCCTTTTTCCCATTAATGTATTTATTTACTATTCTCGTACAAGACGTGGTGTACCATCACGACAGCCTTTTTCCCATTAATGTATTTATTTACTATTCTCGTACAAGACGTGGCCTAAAAAATCAGAAAAGATACGCAAATATGAGTCGGTTCTAAAGAACTAAAATTACCTGGAGATCAAAAACTGAGGCCTTGTTTAGTTCCGAAAAGTGAAAAGTTTTCGGTACTGTAGCACTTTCGTTTGTTTGTTATAAATATTATCCAATCATAGACTAACTAGGATCAAAAGATTCGTCTCGTGATTTACAGCTAAACTGTGTAATTAGTTTTTGTTTTCATCTATATTTAATGTTTCATGCATGTGTCATAAAATTCGATCTGACGGAGAATCTTGAAAACTTTTTGGTTTTCGGGGTGAACTAAACAAGGCCTGAGGTATTGACAGACAACAGTACAGACTGATGTTGACGCCGCACACGACGGCATCCAAGGTGATTACACACTCTTCGCACATATTGTGCAGCCCCGTGTATTTGATGCGTGTTCCAGTTTTGGTGCAAGTACAGGCACATCAGATGATGGTGGTTCGCCCTAGGCAGCAGAAGATCTTGACGTGTTTCTTATTTCGGAAAAAAAAGTCATGACATCGATGCATGGATGTTGATTATTTTATTTATAACCGGAAAAGGTGTACAACTCCATATATATAACTCAAGATTTGATTAATTTCCGTCCAAAAGAGGGAAGTTTATGTTCTGGACTCGTATACATATTGTCTCCGTTATTTCTTTTGTTTCCTATATATTTTTTATTTTTGGACTCTAGGAGAAATCTTAATTTAGGAGGAGTCTTATATCTTATATCATATAAAATCATGGGGTGACGGAGGGCTCATATAGGTCAACGTTTAGATCGAACGGTTATTAGAGAGAGAGCTCCCTAAACAAACTCGCTCTTTTAAACAATTTAGATTTAGACTCTATAATAGAGTCTGCATTGTGAGTGCTCTTATGAGAGTCTTTAGTAGCGTTTGAGATTCTCTGGGTTTGACTCCTCGTATAAACAAATTTTCAAAAATTTAATGTTGTGCACTAATCGATAGGCAACATTTTCATCACTAACGAAGTGCCTATAGTGACTTCGCTAATCTTATCTTAAGAATTTGTCAATAGAGTCTTTGAAGATGCTTATATGAGTAGAATCGCATACATAAATTCATAGAAATGAATATACCTGTACTATGAGCATTTTCATTAAGTCTAGATAACGAGTTAGCTAGGCTTCGCTCGGCTCGGTTCATTTTGACTCGTTACGATAATGAGCTAGCTCGGCTCGGCTTATTGTCTTAATGAGCCAAAAAGTCGGCTCGGCTCGTTACAAGCTCGAGTTGGCTTGTTAAGCTCACGAGCCAGGTATAAAAAGTATATAAAATATAATATTTACATTTATCTAAAGTATAAAAATAGTAATAATACAAAAATAATATATTCAATAGTTTTAAATCAAACAAAATATTCATATAAGCTAACATATCAACCATTTATAAAGTGCAAAATATGAAGTAATACAAAACTAATATAAATTATGATGATTTTTTTCTCTGAAATTGTAGCTCATTTGGCTCATGAGCGTCTCACGAGCTGGCTCGAGTTGGCTCGTTATAGCTAACGAGCTAAAATCGTGGCTCGGTTTGGCTCGGCTTGTTATAATAACGAGCCAAGACAAGTTGAGCTGAGCCAGCCACGATCCGATTAAGCTGAGCTTCGAGTTTTTCGTCCACCTTTAGTAGCACTTCATTTTGGGTTTGACTCCTCATATAAACGAATTTTCAAGAATTTAATGTGTTGTGCATTCATCTGTAGGTAACGTTTTTATCAACAACGAGCGTCTATAGGAGTAGGACTGCGTACGTATATTTAGGCCATCATCACCGTTTCTAACACATTCATATATTTTGGAAACAGTGCAAAAAAGTTTTATAGGGATGAAACTTTCTCTACTCCCATAAATTATCATCTCTTTCTTATTAATATAGTACCATATCACCATACTTAATATGCATAAAACTCTAATAAAACTGGCCTTAGAAATGTGTATACGTATACAATGATACCGTGTAATTAAAAAAAAAGATAACGAGATAATCAATCAATTAATAATGCACCTTCTCACAGGGGCGGAGATAGGGGTGAGCACGGACCTAGCCTCCTCCTAACGTTGCATAGTTTTCACTAGTCACCAAAATTTTGCTAAATGGGACTAAACCTCACCTTTTAGTCACTTTAGAGTCAAATACCTTGACTAAAAAAGAATAAATGGCCTCTATCTTTTAGGGCGTGTTTGGTTTACATCTACTAAAGTTAACCTAAACCAACTCCTACATTGTAGTCACCCTCTGTTTCGTTTGGTGAATAAAAAAGACTAAAAGAGGGATTTTAGTCCACCAAAATAAACAGGAAAGTACTAAACTTTAGGATATGCAAACCAGCCCCAAAAGCTATTCATAAGGGGGGAAACTATGCGATGACACCGCATAACTACTCATGTATTGACACACAATATATAGCTGACATGTGCCACGGTGCCCCACTAGGTGTCAGCATGTGTCCATGGGACATGATGGCATGGCTCAAACTCCTCTATAACACCCTACTCCTAAATTTATTCGGAAGTCAATAACTGCAAGTAGTAAGAACAAATTATGGTGGGAACCTATATCTGTGCAATGGATGGTAGTGCCTTGGTTGAGTAAAGCAAATGCTAAACCTATGCATATCTTAAAAAGTTAGGCTTGAGATAATTGCAATGTTCAGACATTTTCATGAATACACAGAGAGCAATTCATTGGGGCATTTTAAATGTAAATCGATTTACGGGAAAAAAAAGAATAGAAGTAACAAATAAAAAACTAACAACGAAGAGTGGTTTACCTCAGTCAATCGATGTTAATCTGAATATATCTCAGTTGGCCAGGCTATTGTATGAGCAATACATATACTTTCAGAAATCAAACTTTTTGATACAGACATACCATGCCAAGCCGTCGTTCCTGTCTGTCTCCCATGTACGTCAGACGATCTCCCACGCACTTTGGACAAACATAGGATGAGAAGCCCTCTCTGCTCAGCAATACCTTAAAAAATGGAGTCATGATATAAGAAAAATATTAACACAGGTAATCAAAAAGACAAAAGCGAGCTCTATCCCAAGGAAGAGCAAGCACCGTCCCAAAGGAACACCAAGAGACATAGTGTGTATGCGGACGAAGAAGAATAGCAGAGAGGGACATGGTATTCTCCCACATCGGAAAAAAAACTTGAAACAATAATCACAGAAATAGATTTTAAGTTCAGGAGGTATATATCATGGAAACAGGAAGTTATGTTGATGAGTGGTACAAAGAGGACACTATAATTTTGAAGCCTAGTTACAACCAAGAATTGCTGCAGTTAGTAGAAACCAAAGATTTATAGGAACAATGTTGATTTGCAGACTGTATGAGTATGAGGTACAGACCATAGGGTAAGCATAAAAAAGGACATGATAAATGAGGAGAGAAGTGTGCATGAATACAGGATTGGCAAGAAACTATAGGCATGGTGTCCTCATACAGCTGAAAAAATAGGAAATACTCATGGATCACCATACTGCCTATAATAAGTCCTCATGCACAAAAGTTACACTTGGAGCAATTTCACTTGCTGGTGAAAACACGACTTTCAAAAAAAATTGTCCTTCGCAGAGGCACCAAAAATAGAAAATTTAGATTCTACAATGCATATACTCAAATTACTCAAAAAACAGACACTTAGCCAATTGATAAATACCTTTGAAATGATGGTCAACATCGATATGTCTATGAAATTACCACCAGGCTTAGTTGGTATAGCCTTAGCAAGCATTGCCTTCTCCGTGCCAGGTGGGCCAAAAAGTATAATTCTTTTACATGGTTGCTATAACATAATAGAATATAAATAACAGAAGCTAGCGTTTTGTCAGCTAAAGGTAGTGTTCCATTGGTAGGTTAGCACTAAAAATAATG
>NW_018396504.1:4110-5164 GCF_000003195.3 Sorghum bicolor | reverse complement strand
CCTACAAATCAGTGACTTTCAGCTGTGCCCATATCACCTAAAATTAATCTGACACATGCTCGAAATTACACAAGCAACAAATATGCATCGTACTGCTCTAGGTCAAAAAAAATACATAACATGTTTTCTGACCAAGTACCAGCCAAGCATCACCAATGTTCGCAAAAATATCAACAAAAACATTAATAGGACCAAGATAGAAGCAATTAGAGCACAACAAAGCACAAGATTCATACCCGAAAAAATCAAAGAAATAGGTAAACTAAAAGTGACTGCACACAACCAAAGTGTATGCCAATGTAATCATCGGGATAGGGCATGTGCTCAGAAGCGGAAGTATGTCATCACAGGCAATCCTATTCTAGCATGGCAATTCTAGGAATGTAAAAGCTCAAAGTAATTGCACAAAGTAAATGCTAGAAAGTAAAGGAGGAGAGCAAGAAAGGGCTCGGCGATGTTTTGTCGAGGTATCGGATATTCGCCACTCTCCACTAGTCCTCGTTGGAGCACCCGTGCAAGGGTCTTGCTCCACCTTGGTCCGCACAAGGACCAAGTGCTCTCTACGGGCTGATTCTTCAACACTCCGTCGCAGTGAATCGCCCACAACTGCTCACAAGCTTGACACGAGCCACCCACAAGAACTCCGGACGGTCTTCGTGCCTCCAATCACCACCAAACCGTCTAGGTGATGGCGATCACCAAGAGTAACAAGCAAAGAACTCTCACTTCCCAAACAAGGCACTAGAGAGTGGTGGATGCACACTTGACTCTTGGAACTCAACTAGAGAAGGATTCTCACAAGAAATCTATCAAATCTCAATCCTCTCTAGGCTCTTGCTTCTCTCTTACACCACAAGGTGATTCTCAACTGATCAAATGGGCAAGAGACCTCCCATGGACGAGATGGAGGAGTATAAATACTCCCCATCAAGTCTAAGGGTCGGCTAACCGTTATACACTAAAAACGGGAGCACCAGACACTGTTGGTGTTGCACCGGACGCACTGCACCGAGCGTCCGGTGAAACTCAACGGCTAACTGTACTCGCTTCTGAC
>NW_018396504.1:0-3716 GCF_000003195.3 Sorghum bicolor | reverse complement strand
AACACATGGAAAAGGATCAATATGCACCAAACATCTAGAATTAGGGTTTTATCTGACAGAATTCCACGAGCTTTGGTGTTAATCTATTTCTGCAGGGGGTTATCAGAGAATATGGAGAGAAGGCCCACATGTCATGTTTACAACGAGATAATTACGTGCCGCGCAATTTTCCTCAATCTAGAAGAGTCCAGAAGCCATGGGAACGAACGAGAAGACGATTGGGCTCGGGGGCAGGGCGCCCGCCCACCCCCCTTGGGCGCCCGCCCATGGTTAGAGTCCAATCAGGACTCTCTTTCGGGACTAAGCTTCACCGACCTAAAGGATGAATCTAAACCATACAATCAATGTCGGTTTGATCCAACGGCCCAAATTCACTTGAAAGGTATATAACCAAGGCCTCTCCACCCCTGGAAGAGAGAAAAGAAGAGGAGAAATCATTATCAGAGGTAGCCATCAAAGTTAGGGTTTAGAGCTTCTCTCCCACAGAGAATTAGAATTAGCTACTCCCTAATCCTTCAAGTTTAGAGATTTGATTAGATAGCAATTAGAGAAGTAGAGCACTACGCTCTGGATTCGGATCTTCGGTAATAAAGATTGGTATTATTCATATCTTTCTCTAATACTTTGTTCTAATTGCATTATGTCTTTATTTATTATGTTCTTAGTTTGCTCTAGTTCTATATTTGATATAGTTATGATTGATAATGAGTTTATGTATAAGTTTGCAAAGCGCTTAGCTCTCGACGCGAGGGAGTTAAGTGGTAGATCACATGTGGGCGTGATGCTTAGATGTTATTTACCTGCAAATGTATCCTATTGGCCGGGTTGTGTGGTAGTTCACGATAGTGACAGCTTCGTTGATTCTTATATAGTCCACCCTCCGTTGATAGGACAGGCAGAATTGGTATTGCGAAGTAAGTCTTGCGATGCTCTGATTTACTTTAGCAATGTTCCTTATACATGAATGAAGAGTCTTTTATGCTATACATGATCTTGTAGATAACTAGAGTAGATTGTGACTTAGTAGATAGTAGATAACTTAGAATCCATTCTCTAGCTAATCTGACGTCACCTACTTATATGAGGAGTAGTCTATTTTCTAATCGCTGTGTTAATTACCCATGAACTTATAATTCATTATCATTATCTTTATGGTTTACCCCCTGCCAAGTAAGTGACTGTGTGTCGAGTTTCTCATTAGTAATCATGTTCTTGCAAGTTTATCTCTAGTCTATGCCTTGATAGATTTAGTCCTTATTTTAATTTCATCCCTCTTGTTCTCTTAAGCAAAATTATAAATAACGATACCTGGAATACTTATCCTGGTGAAATGCTACAATGAGGTGTTTTATCTTTGCGCTTGCGGATAGAATAGATTATTTTCTAGAGAGCCTTTACATTTATAAATACCTTTGTACACTATGGCACCATGCTAGGGATGATAACCTAGTATCTAAGTGGTGTTAGTTAGTGTCAACAACTATCTTTGAGCTGTCTAGTGCTAGGTTTACCAAGTGTGCACCACACGTAAACCTAAAGCCTTGCCTAAGTCAAGCTACTAGATCAAAGCCCCTCTTAATAGTACGGTCAAAGGAAAATAAGGTCCTAAACTACTCTAAGTGCCCTTCTTCACCATATGGCACTTAGACCTAGTCTAGTCTTGACGATATCCAACCATCCTTTGAAAACTAAAACGATTTCCACTATTAAGTAGGCATGAACGTCCCTGTCCATTGAGTACTTGTTACTGTTGACGGTCCTTAAGTATCAAATTTAATTATCAAATAAACAAAGAAAAGGATCCAAATGAAATCAACATCTAGACTTAGGGTTTTATCTGATAGAATTCCACGAGTTTTGGTGTTTGTCTATTTCTGCAGGGGGTTATCAGGAAATAAGGAAGAAAGGCCCACATGTCAGGATTACATAGAGATATCAACGCACCGCGCAATTTTCTACCATCTAGAAGACTCCAGAAGCCACGAGACCGAAGCGGAGGCGAAACGGGGCCAGGACCTGGGCGCCCGCCCACCTGCCGAGCCCAATCAGGACTCTTTCTCTCGGGAGATCTCCACCGACCTATTGGATTCAGAATAACGTAGTACCACCTTGCCTACCGACCCAAAAACGCATAGAAGGGGAGGACTATATAAGGAGACCCCCCTGGCCCCTGGAGAAGACAAGAAATTATCATAGAGATTGAGGGGTGCCCTCGAAGGAAAACCTGTTCTCTAAATAATATTTCTTTTTAGGCTTAGCAACCAATGTAAAGTAGAAATAGATCTTCTAGTTTCTACTAGATTGAGAGAGATAGAGTGAAGGTGTGGATCGGAGGAAGGCCGGCCTGTCGGTGTCTACTCCGAGTTGTACCTACAGGATCAAGTCTCCTAACCCGAGGCTTGCTTCTAAGATTCTTCTGTAATTCGACTTCTAATGCTAGTAAGTTCTTGTTTTATTGTTCTTTGGTTTATGAGTTTACTTGAATCCTCTTCCGGTTGAGTATTAGAGTAATCATTGCTGGCGTAAACGTGGTGTTTAGGCTAGGGTACTCATAGATATCCCCTGACTAGCTGGACCGTGGTAGTAGCGAGGAACGTGACATTTTCGAGTTACCTTTGTATCCCATATCTTGTTAGCAGGACGGGTAGGGTTTATAGGTGTGGGTCGAACATCCTTTGTGTTGTCTAGATTCCGTGAGCCTCCTCAATAGAACAGTAGATCATCCTTACCAAGGTTAGAACGAGACTACGGTTGCAGTCTTCTCTATACATCACTCACATCGAGAGACATTCTTTGTAGCCTAAAGGGATAGTAGCAATAGATTTGGTTAGTCAGATGCACCCTTTCTCCCAGTGGTAAAAATATAAATACGATAACGCTGGATAACCTCCTGGGTGAAATGCTCACCGATATCCGTGCGCTTGCGGATCATTTCCTTATTGCGTTACCAAATATCAACAAGCATTTCTGGCGCCGTTGCCGGGGAGAAAGACGGTTTGCTGAGATAACTTTGAATCTTGCTATTATCTTATATTATACTTTTATTCTTTTATCTTTTTATTTTTATCTTTATGGATAACTCAAATTCCATACCTATTATTAAATTCTTTGCACCTTCGGAGACCAGCCATAGACCATGGGAGTCAACACGTCCTGCCCCTAATTATGATCTGTGTCCGGAGTTGATTGCAATAGGTCAAAACCAACCCTTTTATATAGCTGAGGTCCTATCTTTTAATCAAGAAGATAATGCACTTTTAGCTACACCTAGGGAATCTGTTAATCTTTCTGTAAATTCTGGTTTAGACCTAGCCCTACAAGACCATGTTTTTCCTAGATATTTTCACATTGGTCTTAATCATATAACTTTTGGTAGAGTCTTTCTTTCTTTATCTATTAGTAAAGGAAGGTATGTCTTCATTCGTGGATATCCTTCTTGTACTAGTCTTCATAGAAAAATCTTAGAGATAGACAAGGAATCATCTCCCAGACAAGGAAAGGAAGTTTCAATAGCCAATTTCCAAACATTTCAATCCCATGATTCGGCTATCCATCCCATCCTTGAGCTTAATAGTTTCTACTATGCTCTTTCTCTTGACCTCCCGATAATCCTATGAATCTTTCTAGACATCCCATGCATAAGAAGGAGGATCGAGAAGAGCAACATCAATGGCTAGAGGGCATTAAAATCCATGTGCACTGCAGTACGCCAGCCT
>NW_018396503.1:22118-23094 GCF_000003195.3 Sorghum bicolor | reverse complement strand
ACCATAGTGTCCCATTATCATCCATTCGGAAACCTGGTGCCTTTCCGACCACTATGTTTTCAGCTATCTCCTTCAGCTTTTCATCCTGTAACTGACCCTTTCGTATTTCTTGCTCCAAGGTAGGTTCTATTACTAACTCAACTACATTAATAACAAAACCCAAGTTCAAATGTGAAATTTCAGCACACAACTCCTCAGCCATAGAGGCTATTTGCACCTCGTTGGCATAGCTCTTCCTACTTAGGGCGTCTGCAACTACATTTGCTTTCCCCGGGTGGTAGTGTACCTCCAAATCATAATCCTTGATCAGTTCTAACCACCGACGTTGCCTCAAATTCAGATCCGACTGTGTGAATATATACTTCAAACTCTTATGGTCCGTGTATATGTCACTCTTATGACCAATAAGATAGTGTCTCCAGATCTTCAAGGCATGAACCACTGCAGCTAACTCCAAGTCATGAGTAGGATAATTCAACTCATGCTTCCTCAACTGTCGGGATGCATATGCCACTACTCTTCCTTCTTGCATAAGAACACACCCAAGTCCTAGACGGGATGCATCGCAATATATGGAGAAATTCTTGCTTAGATCTGGTAGTACTAACACTGGAGCTGTAGTCAACCGCTTCTTCAAATCCTCGAAATTTTCTTGACACTTCTCAGACCACACAAACTTGGCGTTTTTCTCAAGCAGAGCTGTCATTGGTTTGGCAAGCTTGGAGAATCCCTCAATGAATCTTCGGTAATAACCAGCCAATCCCAAGAAGCTGCGGATTCCACTCACATCGGTAGGTGGTTTCCAATCGAGCACATCCTTCACCTTGCTTGGATCCACCGCTATTCCTCCATTAGAGACAACATGGCCTAGAAAGGAAACTTCCTTCAACCAAAACTCACACTTGCTTCGTTTAGCATATAACTTGTGTTCCCGAAGCTTCTGCAAGACTAACCTCAGATGCTCAGCGTGCTCTCG
>NW_018396503.1:0-22018 GCF_000003195.3 Sorghum bicolor | reverse complement strand
ATTGGTCAGACCGAAAGACATCACTGTGTACTCATACAAACCATACCGGGTCGTGAATGCTGTCTTTGGTATATCAGTGGCACGAATCTTCAGCTGATGGTATCCAGAACGAAGATCGATCTTAGAAAACACACAAGCACCTCTCAACTGATCAAACAAATCATCAATTCTAGGCAATGGATATTTATTCTTGATTGTGACCTCATTGAGTGACCGGTAGTCTACACACATCCTCTGTGTACCATCTTTCTTATCGACAAAAATCACTGGTGCCCCCCAAGGTGAAGAGCTAGGACGAATGAACCCTTTTTCCTGCAACTCCTTTATTTGTTTCTTAAGTTCTTCTAATTCTTTAACCCCCATTCTATATGGACGTTTAGCTATAGGTGCAGTGCCAGGTAATAATTCAATAATAAACTCAATGTCACGGTCGGGTGGCATACCTGGCAAATCATCGGGGAACACGTCTGGGAACTCATCAACAACCAAGCCCTCCTGATTGGCACTGTTATCAAGCTGGTTCACTGTAGCTGTTGGCTGAGGCTGAACTGCAACTTCCACACAGATTCTGTCCCCTTTTGGTGTTGTTAGTGCAACTGCCTTTCCTTTACACTGAATTGATGCATCTTGTTGTTTCATCCAATCCATTCCCAGAATCACATCTATACCAGATGCTCTCAACACAATTGGACTTATCTTGAACTCTACCCCCCTTAAGTTTAAAGTAAGCGGGAGGCAACTATAAGCAGCTTGCATACTTCCCCCCGGTGAATTTACTAATATGGGATTCTTCATGGCACATAAGGGTAGGCTATGTATTCTAACAAATGCTTGTGATATGAAAGTATGCGAAGCTCCAGAATCAAAAAGAACAGATGCGGGGATAGAGTTGACTTCGAACGTACCGAGCATAACTTCCGGTTCCTGCTGTGCTGTCTCAGAGGACATATGGTTCACCCTTCCAGTGTTGGGAGCTGACTTCTGGTTGCTATTTTGCTTCTGGGGGGTGTGCTGATTTTGTTTTTCAGGGCAGTGATATGATAGGTGACCCTCTTTACCACAGCGGTAACACTTGTTGGGGGTGTTAGGGGCACTAGTCTTCATCGGAGTGTTACTGGGCGTACCCTGGCGTGACGTTTGCTGATTTCCCTGCTGCTGATTCTGCTGATACTGCGGGCGCTGCTGGAACTGATTGCGCTGGGGGTACTGACCACGATTCCACTGTGAAGGTGGTCCTTGGTACCTTTGCTGAGAGCCTTGCTGCTGGTTAGTGCGTTGACGAGTATTATTTCCGGAGGCCTGTCCCTGCATCCTCTTCCTTTTAGCATCCATCTCCTTACGCTTGTTATCCACCACGATAGCACGGTTCACAAGTGTCTGATAGTTGGGGTATTCATTGGACATCAGCTGGAGTTGGAGCCCATCATACAATCCCTTCAAAAAGAGGCGCTGTTTATCAGCATCATTAGCCACCTCACTGGGAGCATAGCGCGACAACTGAGCAAACTTGTCCCTATACTCCGGAACTGTCATAGAACCCTGCTTCAAATTCCGGAACTCCTCTGCCTTCAGTTCTATTAACCCTTCAGGTATGTGATAGGACCTAAAGTTCTCCTTGAACTCCAACCATGTGATAGCAGGTGCATTGGGAGGTCGTCCATACTCAAACGACTCCCACCACGTCTGAGCTTCTCCCTGAAGTTGTCCCGATGCGAACAACACCTTCTGCCTATCATCACACTGTGCTATGTTGAGTTGCTTCTCCACTGCTCGAAGCCAGTCATCTGCCTCCAGTGGGTCAGTAGCATGTGTGAACACAGGGGGATGACCTTTCAAAAATTCACCCCGCTTATCACGCGGTGGTGCTCCTCCGATTGGGTGATTCTGTTGGTTGTTCACCAGGGCTTCCATAAGCTGCGTCTGGACTGCTAGTAGCTGTTCAATGGTGGCGGGTGGGTTGAGTGGGACACCCCTTCCACGTCCTCTACCTCTTGGCGGCATCTGTCATAACATTAAAACTTTAGAAACTCCCAAAATATAGACTTTCATACACAAGTTGCAATCCTGAAAACTTTCTGAGTGAGTCCAGTGCCAGCAGTTCAGTAAAACGATCATAACTTGAGATATAAAAGTCCAACAGAGGCGAAACTTTGATGGTTGGAAAGCTTAAGAAATTGCCTACAACTTTTATTTAGAACACAAATTCAGATTCGGACATTAGATTAGCCATAAACTGTCTCCAACCGAAACTGTCCCAGAACTCAAACTGCACAGGAACCTCTGTTTTCAACATTCATAACTCTCGGCTTAGATCAGATAAAAAGGTGATTCCAGCGGCATAGGAAAGATGCTTAAGTCTAGTTATTCCCATAAAATTTTCATAATATTTGGTCGAACGGATTTTTCTGGGTAAAATTATTAAGACAGAAAGGTTTAAAGAACGAAAACAGGAAAGACAGATTTTCCAACCCAACTATTTATTCATTAAACCTTAATCCTTAATAACCTAAACTATGGAACTTGTAGACCTGCCTACAATGTCCCAGCACTCATTACAAAGATCCAACTCACTCATGAACATAATAACAAGCAACTAAGCATAACAAAAGCACACCACACTAACTTGACTCAACTCACTAGCGCTTCTAACGGCTTATTACAAATAGGGACTTCCAACACTAAGGGCGTGGTTCATAGTCAAGTTTTCCATAGATCTTGGGCTGTCCTTCCCTCTCACGATGCTCGTCAATCATATTGTAGCACCTCTTGAGAGCCTTCCCTTGTGCTATCACCATGTCTTGCAATTTCAAATGCTTTTCCACCATCTCATGAGCGAAGTACACCATCACTCGGGAGACTGGGTCCAAATCTGTTGGCTCCAGCATTCCCCATCCGTGTTCCGGGTCCAGGCGGGGTAGATAACGGTGTATGTCCCACCGCATGTTACCGAAACGCTGCTCACGGAGGAACAAACATGCTGTGAAAGCTGCTTCCTCCATGCTCTCTTCCATGGTAGCCCTATGTCCATCATGACGGTAGCCCCTGTCCTTCAAGTAGGCATCTTTCTCCACATCTTTGGGAAAGATCAGCACCTTGGACTTCCAGTAGGTGTTCTCCAGGGGGTGTGTGTACTCAATGCAGGAATACTCCACCACTGCATCCCAGTCAGAAAAGTAATTCTCCAACATTCCCACTAGCCGGTGATGTGACGGAGCGTTGCACGAAGCCTTGTGGTACACCTTTCTAGTCCACCCTATGGGAGGGGACTCATCATCTTCAGCAGGTCCATCTTGTGGTGGTGATGGGGGTTGACCTCCTCCGGGAGCACCTTCTTCTTCATCATCGGAAATAAGTATGAACTCCTGGGGCTCCTCCTCTGGTTCAGACTCCACTTGCGATAGCTCTGGCCCAGATGCTTCCTCTGAAGGTGGTGGGGTCTCCTCATGCTCCGGTGAACTCTCCTCTTGCGGCTCCATAGGCTCGTATTGGTAACGAGGTGGATGGTACCCTCCAGTGGAGATACGGGCGGTCTTGTTGGCACGAACCATCTATAGAATGGACCGGAGAGAAGTTAGATTAGAATCAATGATTTCATAATAGAATAAGATGATAGAAGCATAAAGTTTTTAGAAAATAACAAGAGCAAGATGGTAAGCATGAATGTAGAGAAGAAAAGACTACTGAAACGACCGTTTCTATCTAGGCTTGCGTCCTACAGTCAACACGGCTCTGATACCAATGTGTCACACCCAATTTTAAGGATAAAATTGAATACAAAACCTTATGTGTGCCCAGAGATCAATCACACATAAGCCGACAAATTATAGGGAGTATCATCACAAGTGTTTCATACGTAACGATATAACTCAGAGTCTTTACACAAATATAGCGGAAAATAAAAGATAACTCTTGCATGGAAGCTCCATCTCACAGGCACGTCAACTGGTTGACCACAAGTCTAGAAATCCTCAGGGAAATACTGGTAGTAGTCATTACCATTGCCATCTGTTACCCATCCGGGATTTTTATCCTAATAAAGAAAATAAACAAGTGTAAGTACACCTCGTACTTAACAAGTATAACAGGGGGTTCATGAGGCTCAAAGGCTAGACACTGGTTCAACTGCATGTAGCTTTTAGTTGTCACAATTTTAGCATAAGAGTAGCATCAAGTTGTCAAGACCCATAGTAAACTCATGATCAGGTAAAGTGAATAAAGAATAGCATAACCAGCATATTAACAATAATAACATTTAATGAATTGCCTTTAGTGTTCATTTATTCTGTATTGGTCCAAGGCCGCTCGTGACCGTGAGCACGGCTGATATATCAGTTTTACACTCTGCAGAGGTTGTACACTTTCACTGTGAGTCGTGATTTACCCTTTTGCCCGAGGTGATCAGCCCCTTAGCCCACTCCCAAGGAAGACCGGCAGGGTTCACTATGAAGCCTTTCAAAGGTTCGTCTAACAAGTTAGGGCCGCTAGGTTTCGTTAGTCAGTCCGTGTGACTCACCCGCAGGAATCCACGGTCTGCTATCCCCCACTTGCGCCACAAGGGTAACCACTAACAAGCTAGAAAAGGTCCTCATATTGAGCTAAAGCCAGAGCCATATAGCCCTCACAGTTGTACTGTAAGTCCCGGATGGTCAGATACAGATAAGTCCTTATGGAGAGAAACTAGAGCACCATAAGATAGCCCAATGCTCCAGCCCTCTTATCCAAAGTTGCTAAAAAAGTCATCTTTTAATGTTTATTGCATAATTCTTTAGTCAAATTACAAGATCATGGTTTAGTGGAGCACTAGCATAAGCTACCCAATGCAAAACCATAGGTGACAAGGTATAAGATCAATACTAGGAAATCCTTATCAAGGAGACACATGCGATATGATTTGTGTGATTAAAGTTATTAGGAAACAAGGATGATCCCATGCTATACTTGCCTTGATCACCCTGGTCCTGCTGATCCTGCTCGTAGAAGTACTCTTGTTCACCCACGAACTGCTCACCGTCTACTCGTAACCACCACATCAACAACAATCATCCAAAGGCAATCATGCAAAGCAAACAAGCCTATTATTAGAACAGTACACCAACAGTAATAAATAAAGATAAAAAGTTTATAAAACGAATCTACAACGCCCTATGATCACACAGACGTAAAGATCACGAAAATCGGAGTTATAACGAAGAAGTTATGATTTTCCAAAGTTTTACTTTAAATAAATAATAGATTAAATCTAAACTCAGATTTAAAAAGTTGAAAACTTGTACTACAGTAGCATTAGACTATAGATTATGCGAAAACGAATCTAACGCAACTTGAACGGATTAAATCGGAGTTAAAACGAAGTTTTTATGAGCAAAATAGATTCGATGGCAAAACTGTAAATCTGGGAAACTTCTTTTTGAACTGCGCGGCTGAAATACGTTTTCCAAATTGGAAAGCGTAAAACGGGAAAGCGTAAAGGACTGCGGGTTATAACATTAAAAAACGCAGGGGGTTTTCTGAACACTAGCCGGCCGAAGGGGTATCCTTCGTTTCTGGCCGTTGGATCTCAAACCGATGGCCAGGATTAGATCGGGGGTTGGGGAGGGGAGCTGGCCGCCGGAGTTGGAGGTGCCGGCGGTGGCGCCATGGCCGAACACGGCCGGAGCTCACGGTTTACGCGATTTAGGGCACAAGAGACTAAACCGAAAACACCGGAACACTTAGGCGCTCGATGCGAACTCACCTAGGACCAAGCTTGGAGCCGAGGAAGTCCGCTGCGAGCTCACGACGGCAAGAGGCGGGCGGCGGCTCTGCAAGAAGGTTCGGCCGAGGTTAGAGAAGCACAGAAAACACGAAATCGCGAATGAAACGGTTCGGCGACTTCGCAAGCGCGACGGGAAGACCGGCAAGCGGCTCACGCGGCTCGGGGCGCGCTGCAGCGGCGGATTGAAGACGCGGCGGATCTCGGCGGCGGCTTAGGGCGTGTTTGACGCGACGGCTGCAGCTCGAGCTAGCTTGGGGGGTTACGGGGCTTCGGTCGGTATTTAAAGGACGGAGAACGGGCGGAATCGGAACTGCTCCGCGCGAAACACGCGCGCGGTTGAGGAGCGACTCGTGTCCGGCTCGGACACGAGGTTGAAGATGATGCTGTCCTGTGGGCCCCACCTGGCAGTGGCACTGGAGCGCGGGGCCCGGCCGTCAGCTGCTGAGGCAAGATGAGGGAGGCGCGGCGCTGGTTGTCCCTTGGGCCGCGAGGTGGGCCGTGCGGGCACTGGCTGGGCCGCAGCAAGAAGAAGGGGAAAAGGGAAAGAGATGCGGGCCGCGGGGGGGGGGGGGGAAAGAAAGGGTTGGGCCAAGCCCAAGTCGGGTAGGGAGAGGGGAAGGGAATTTCTTTTTTTTCCATTTTCTAATTTAAATCTTGCTCAAACATTTTGAAAAGAAAAGCAAAACAAATTTGAAAGGAGAAACTTCACACACAAAATACATGCAGCAGCATGAATGCACATACATGTTTCTAGATCCTATAGTGAATTTTATTCCAAAAAATTATTTTCTTACTATTCTTTAGTGCCCACATCAGATAATTAAATCAATTAGCCTATTTGGAAAAGTGAATTTTTAGGGTGTTACAGATCATCAGAGCCTCTCTAGTTCATAGTTTTAGCCCAGTTAGATTAGAAGTAGAAGACTTCTAGTTCTTCAGCGGGATCCGGAGCCCCTGGCGTCTGTCTGGAGCATGGAGTTTGGTATAGTTCTAGTACCTTTCTCTTATTGTATTCAATATTATGATTTAGGCATTATTGTTCTTAATCTCTTATATATTCTTAATTGTAATAGTCATTGTCTACTTTGATTATATGTCTAGGATAGTTGGTTTGATCTTATTGAATTCATGTAATTGCTCGTATAGCGTTGACCTAATTAATTGTTGGGTAGATGGTAGACAATATGTAGACGTGGTGTCTAGATATCTTGTTTATCTGCGAGTGCATCCTGATATGCCGGGACATGTGGTAGACCGCGTAGGTGACAGCTGCTTTGGATCCTCTGTAGTCCACCCTCCGTACGTAGGACAAGCATGGGCGCGGTCGCGAAGGAGGTGACCCTTGTGTCTTAATATCCTCATTAGTTGATGCCTCTTTACATGTTATTATGATATAGGGTTGACTAAACAATGATTTCTAGATATAATTGCACTAATTAGAGTTATTTATTGATGTAGTTATAGAATTACCTTAGTATTTATTCCTGAGTTATCCATTGGCTAGCTATTACTATGACTAGAAGAGCTCTGATATTTATTTATTTATGATGACTGATAATTATTTATCCTATATCTTTTATCACGTGACTTATCCCAGTTATGTGTAGGATTCTAGTTATTGTTTACCGTTCACATCAATAGTATAAGTTATAGTTATAAGTCCTACATTTTGGCCTTCCCTGTGGATACAATAATGAAAACCACCCAGTTAAAATGTCTCATTGGTACGATATCTATGTGCTTGCAGATAATCTTACTTAAATCTTATTTAAAGGAGTGCAGTTAATCTATACCAACAGTATGCTAGATGGTACGGACGATATACTTGTGGGTTTAGTGTATGGTGTTGGCGTGCCTGCCAGTCATCATAACTGGTATGTGCTGGTTCCTCTTGAGTGGAGTTAGCTCCGAGCCAGACTGACTCGTGTTGATGTGTAATCCTCCTAGAGGCTATCCTCTACGTTGCCCTCTTACAAGTTGTCCCTTGAGTTCCCCTCCTGTTTACCAATCGTACATGAAATTCAATATGCAAAGTTTGGATAGAATATAATTCCCCTTTTATTTTATTTATTATATGAGCATGATTAAAATGTTCATAACCATAAATTTGCCTATGCGTGTCAATGAAATCTAGAGGGGCACCATCAATCAATTTAAGGTTTATGGCTAAGCCAGTGACAATGGAGCAAATAGCCACATCCCTTACATTATAATCAGCAATACTCCACCAATGATCTACTAAAGCATAAACAAGTGACACTCTAATTTTCTTTATTGCTGCATACATCAGCTGTAAGTCTATGGTTCTAATCTTGCTAGCGTCATCCTGGGAGAAGAAAGTTGTACCTAACCACTTGTATAGGAACCTAAGTGTGGGATTCTCTATGTCTCATGTGCGGTTGCCATGGAAGAACGGCTCCTTAGAAATTTCAGTCCAAAACTTATGTATGTCGTAATCTTTCAAGGCTTCTTCTAAGTCTATGCGTGTATTTGGGAGGAAGCCTAAAATATCACTAAGGTTTGTCCAGGTGAAGCAAAATTATTGGGTGACAAGTCTAAAATAATATCCTGTTCTAGTGAGTTGTAGGGTGCAAAGAAATTCTATCGTCAAGAGCTTAGACCCTAACTTAGTGATGGTTGCAAAAGAACTCCAACTGACAAACTAAAAAATTGTGTCAAGTTCACTGGCCATACCTGCTTCGTAGAGAAATACTTCGTCGAGGACTGGCATGTGTGTGAAGCTCCTATTCTTGAGTTTGTTGTAGTTGCTCTTCTCTTGAGAACCTCTCAGGGCAAGGTGAGATGCCTTGAGGAGAATCCTCTAGGGTGCAACGGAAGAAGACGCTGGTTGAGGGATGACAGGTTGATCAGTACTCATGTCGAAGCCGGCCCTTGATGAAGCATACCGGGACGAGCTCCTTGTGCTCCTACCCGTGACCTTGTTGGCGATTCCCTTGTCCGAGCTCTTCATCCTGCAAAAATTCTTACAAACAACACTAATGGAAGGGGTTAGTGGTTAGCTGTCCTGAGGTTAGTCGTTCTTTCAAGATTAATTCTAGTTTCTAGTTTGTATTTCGACAGAACCTCCCCTTAATTTCAAAATTCTTAATCCTATTTGGATAGCATCTCCACTGATTTTTCTATGAGATTCTTGCAGCACTACCCCTGTCTACACTAGCTCTTGAGCTCTTGCTTACTCTCCTTACTTCTTACTCCATTCTCTACACTTTCTACTCTCTCCTTCTCTATCAAACTCTCTATGGACAACTTGAAGTCAAGAGCAAGGTTGCTGGCTATGAAACTGAATGTGTGTGGTGCCTAGAAGTGATAGGAGAAAGGCCATTTATAGAGGAGGAGGTGGCTGGGCGGGCACCCAATGTGGTGGGGTGTCCACCCATGTGCTAGCCCTCCTTCCTCTGAATTTTTGTGTCATGCCTCTTGCTTCTGGTTAAGCAAGGAAAAAGAAGATATGGTGGACTAGGACAGTGGAAAAGAGAAGATGCTGGAGGTGGGTGGAAGTGGATGAAATAATGTGAGGTGATGTATGTGAGGTGATGTCTATGATATGTGAGACCCATGGTGGTGGAGCCACCATGCACTACATATATAATACAATGCAGAAATTTAAAATAAGAATAAGCTAAAAATAAACATATGAACTAAAATATTTTTATACCACCACAATAAATACTTTTAATGGGTTGTTACACATCGGAGAAATCATTTATACGGGGCGTAGAATTTTATAATGCGATGCTATAAAATAAATATACCTAAGAAAAATTATATGGACTAAGAAATTAAATGTGGGTAAATACCGAGTTACCTTCTAGAGAGGGCTCAAATTTTTAAAGTCCTCCAAACTGGACCTTCCAAATTATTTATTCTGTTGATGATCCTAGAGTGACTCTGGTGATTCTTCTGTCTTGTCTTGATCTACCATCTTTGCAGAAGAGTTACATTCTTCTTTTGACTTCAATGTGAACTGCTCTTTTTGTCCGTTGATGGTGAATTTGATGGATCCCTTTCCGACATCAATGTGTGCATTGGCGGTGCTCAAGAAGGGTCTCCCGAGGACAAGTGACACTTTTGAGTCCGGATACATGTCCAACACCACAAAGTCCACTGGCACGAAGAACTCTCTTGACTGGAATATTTTTGGTGATGCCTAATGGATAACGAACTGATTGATGTTGGCTCAATGTTGTGTGATTTAACTTGTGGTAGACAGTAGCACGCATCACACTGACACTTGCTGCTAGGTCACAGAGTGTATTGTTGAAATATTGATCTCCAATTGTACAATCAGCGGTCGGACATCCTAGATCCTTTTTCTTTTCTAGTAACTTGTTGAGGATGGCCGCACTGCACTCTTCTGTGAGCTTGATCCACTAGTACAAAACCGCTCTATGCTGGCAGTGAATTTTTTATAGGCGGTTTCGATTAAAAAATGCCAGTGAAAAGAAATTAGTGGGTCTGACTCAAAAACCTCCTATAAAAAACAATTTTTACCGACGGTTTTCCTAACAAAATCGTCTGTAGAAATACATGATTTCTACAGCCGGTTCCTCAAGAAAACCACCTGTAGAAATATGATTTTCACAGGCAGTTTTCCTTAAGGAACCACCTATAGAAATCATGTATTTGTACCGATGGTTTTGTTTCAAAAACCGCTAGTAAAAATTAATTTTTACAAGTGGTTGTTTAAGAAAACCGCCTCTAGAAATAATTTAAAATTGAAATTTTAAGCTTTTCAAATGACCTCGTGTGAAAAATTTATAAAATGGAAGTTGTGGATATCGAAAAGTTATGAAACTTTATAGTTGAAACTTTTTTATTTGAGATCATGTTGTTGTCGAAAACTACATTTGAATCTCACAAATTTGAAATTTGAATTTTGTAAATGACCTTGGATGGAGAAACTATCAATATAAAAGTTATAGATATTTAAAAGTTATGAAACTTTATAGCTGACAACGTTTCCATTTGAATCCGTTTAGAGCCTCAAATAAGCATTGTGTGCTCGGTTTGGGATAATATGTGGGGAACTTAACTCTAATATAGACACAAGTGAGTGATGGGCGGAGTGGTAGAGGAGGCTTTGCACGAGGGTGAGGTTTCGAGTTCAAATCCCATTGGTCACGAAGCATGCAATTTTACATGAAAAATATGTGACTTAACGCGGGCGAATAGCTAATGAGCCTTTCCTAAGATTAAATCTTTTTTCTATTTTTAAAAGCCAATTTTATATTTTCTAAAAAAATATTTCTATAGGCGGTTGGCTAAGAGAACTGCCTGTGGAAATCTATTTTCTAGAGGCGGTTCTCAGTTACCCGAGTTCTCGAGTTTGAATCCCACCAGCCGTGAAGCGCATGATTTTTCGCGAAAAATATGCGACTTAATACGTGCGATTAGCTAATGGGCCTTCCCTAGGATTAAATCTTTTTTTCTATTTTCAAAACCTGATTTCGTCTTTTCTAGAAAAATATTTCTACAGGCGGTTGGCTAAGAGAACCGCCTGTGGAAATCTATTTTCTACAGGCAGTTCTCAGTTACCCGCCTGTGGGAAAAACTATTCCCACAGGCCACCAGCGTAGGTGGTTCGCCAAACCGCCTGTAAAAAGAGGTTGCGAACCGCCTGTATAGTACCTCTGTGTACTAGTGATCACTTTAGTGGATGTTAGTGGTCTCTTCTTGTTAAGAATTCCTCTAATGCACTTGGCATATGTAGGGACCTGTATGGCATCCAACAGAGGTATATTGACATATAGTTTTTAGATTACCTCCACGAACTTACCAAACTACCCATCTATTTGTTGTGGTCTTCTATTTCGATGAGGAAATGGTAGATACTTGGTGTCTTGAAAATCCTATCTCATCTCCTCATCTTGGATTGGTTCTGGTGGTACTTCTTCAGGAATGTTGTTCTCTTTTTCTACCATTGATGGAAACACTAATGGTATTGCCACTGATCTTTTGGCACCCTTTGGATAGGGAGGATCTTTGGTAGAACTCCCTCTTCTTGTAGTAATAGATCTTACATGCTCAGGGTTAGTGGCAACAGGCAATGCAGCAGCCAACTGTGCTATCTTTTCTTCTATCTATTTATTATACTCAAGTTGGTTATTAATGGCAGACAATAAATTATCCATTTTATCAATTATACCTCCCAAGGTTTTATCATTAATAGCAAGCCTAGCTTTAATGTCCAGATTGATTTTAGATTGTTGCATAATTAGTTCTCTTAAAGAATGTTGCTTTGAAAATTACCTAAATTCATACCTTGGCTATTGTGCTGTTGTCTCCAATTTGGTTGATGGCGAACCTTCCTGACGGCAGGGCTTGAGTTTTGCTTATACATTGGTTCAATTGCCCTCTAGTCTTCCTTGTACTCGGCTCTCTGGTCTATCCAGTGGAGCAATCATCCATCTTGGTAGATAGTGCATTTACATCTTCAATTGCTTCTTCACTCTAATGACAATGTTGAATATTGTCGTGGGACCAGTTTGATTATCTGATATCTTCTCCATAAGCTTCTTAGCCTTCTCGAGAGTCAGTGATAAGAATGATCCTCCAGCAATGGCATCGAGGTGCTCACATGTCTTCTAGGTTAATCCATGATAAAAGCCTTGCTGAGTAACCATTCTTCCATTCGATGATGAGGACAATTTAGAATGTATCCTTGCAAATGCTCCCATCCTTTTGAAGTGGTTTCCGTCTTCTGCTATTGGCAATTGCTAATCTTTCCTCTTAAGGCATTGGTCTTGCCTATTGGGAAGAATTTTGCTAAAAGGCCTTGGAACACTTGACCCATGTGTTGATGTCTTCTTTATTGGCATAGAACCAGTGCTTTGTGTTGACGGTTCTTAAGTATCAATTTTAATTATCAAATAAACAAGAGAAAGGACCAATATGCAAACAACACCTAGAATTAGGTTTTGATCTGACAGAATTCCACGAGTTTTGTTGTTTACCTGTTTCTGCAGGGGGTTATCAGGAAATAAGGAAGAAAGGCCCACATGTCGGGATTACATAGAGATATCAACGCACCGCGCAATTTTCTACCATCTATAAGACTCCAGAAGCCACGGGAAGGAAGCGGAGGCCGAACAGGGCCAGGCACTGGGCACCCGCCCAATTGACCTGGGCGCCCGCCCCCTCCTGGAGTTGGATCAGGATTCTCTTGCGGGACTAATCTCCACCGACCTAAAGGATCAAGGATAACCGTCCAATCAATGTCGGTTTGAGCCAATGGCTCACCCACTTGAGGGGACTATAAAACCAGACCCCCTGGCCCCTGGAGGAGACAAGTTTTTCATAGAGTTGAGAGGAGCCCTCGAAGGAATACCTCTCCTCTAAATACAATTTCTTTTTAGGCTTAGCAACCAATGTGAGTAGAAATAGATCTTCTAGTTTCTACTAGATTGAGAGAGATAGAGTGGAGGTGTAGATCGGAGGAAGCCCGGCCTGTCGGTGTCTACTCCAAGCTTGTACCTATGGGATCAAGTTCTCCTAACCTGAAGCTTGCTCCTAGGATTCTTCAATATTTCGACTTCTAAATTCTAGTAAGTTCTTATTTTATTGTTCTTTTGGTTTATGAGTTTACTTTAATCTCTTCGCGTAGAGTTTAGAGTGTTGACACTAGCTAACACCACTTAGATACTAGGTTGTCATCCTCAGCATGGTGCCAGAGTGTACAAAGGTATTTATAAATGTAAAGGCTCTCTAGAAAATAATCTATTCTATCCGCAAGCGCACAGATAAAATACCTCATTGTAGCATTTCACCAGGATAAGTATTCCAGGTATCGTTATTTATAATTTTGCTCAAGAGAACTAAGGAGATTAAATTAAGGGCAAAATCTATCAAGGCATAGACTAGAGATAAACTTGCAAGAACATGATTACTAATAAGAAACTCATCACACAGTCACTTACTTTAGCAGGGGGTAAACCATAAAGATAATGATAATGAATTATAAGTTCATGTGTAGATAACACAGCGATTAGAAAATAGACTACTCCTCATATATGTAGGTGATGTTGGATTAGCTAGAGAATGGATTCTAAGTTATCTACTAACTACTAAGTCATAATATACTCTAGTTATCTACAAGATCATATATTGCATAAAAGACTCTTCATTCATGTATAAGGAACATTGCTAAAGTAAATCAGAGCATCGCACGATTCACTGCACAATACCGGCTCTGCCTGTCCTATCAATGGAGGCTGGACTATATAAGAATCAACGAAGCTGTCACTATCGCGAAATACCACACGACCCGACCAATAGGATACATTTGCAGATAAATAACATCTAAGCACCACACTCACATGTGATCTATCACCTAACTCCCTCGCGTCAAGAGCTAAGCGCTTTGCAAACTTATACATAAACTCATTATCAATTAGAACTATATCAAATATAGAACTAGAGCAAACTAAGAACATAATAATTAGAGACATAATGCAATTAGAACAATGAATTAGAGAAAGATATGAACAATACCAATCTTTATTACCGAAGATCCGAATCCAGAGCGTAGTGCTCTACTTCTCTAATTTCTATCTAATCAAACCTCTAAACTTGAAGTATTAGGGAGTAGCTAATTCTAATTCTCTGTGGGAGAGAAGCTCTGAACCCTAACTTTGATGGCTACCTCTGAATAATGATTTCTTCTCTTCTCCTCTCTCCTCCAGGGGTGGAGAGGCCTTGGTTATATAGTCCCTTCAAGCGAATGTGGGTCGTCGGATCAAACCAACATTGATTGTGTGGTTTAGATTGATCCTTTAGGTCGGTGGAGTACGATCCAAGAAAAGAGTTCTCATTGGGGTCCAACCCAGGGCGGGCGCCCAGGGCAGGAGGGCAGGCGCCTTGCCTCTGGCCCCGTTCAGCCTCCGCTTCCTTCCCGTGGCTTCTGGACTCTTCTAGATTGAGGAAAATTGCGCGGCACGTAATTTTCTCGTTGTAAACATGACATGTGGGCCTTCTCTCCATATTCTCTAATAACCCCCTACAGAAATAGATAAACACCAAAGCTCGTGGAATTCTGTCAGATAAAACCCTAATTCTAGATGTTTGTTTAATATTGATCCTTTTCCATGTTTATTTGATTATTAATTTTAGTACTTAAGGACCATCAACAAACTCCCCCAAGCTTACCCTTTGCTCATCCCTGAGCAAATAGCTAAACTCAGACGAATCAGAAGTTGCTTCAATGTTTTCTATCCTGACAGGCACACATGCTTTTACATAAAAATTCTTCCAGATTAGAGTGAAGTGTTATGGAGTTTAGTACCTGCACTTAAGTCTTAAGTAATCAAAAGACAAAATAGTTAAGTCAAGCACTATTCCTCCTGTTTATACTTCACCTTTGTTCCAGAGTTTTTCATAAATTTTCAAAATAAAACTCAGAGTTCCCAGCAATGATTCTCTCAAGTCTCTCTATATGTGGTATTTGTGGATCCTTACCAAAATGTCACTTACCTACAGCTAATGGATATTTTTTTAAGTGGAGCTCATAGGAGTGAAAAACAGCTCATACATATGTTGTCTAATCGAGCCATGGATCCAAAGAAACTCAGCATATAATTAAATCAAGATGTGCATGTGTGGTGGAGTAAATGATAGTGATAGTGAAGATATATAAGTGATGATAAAACTTACTTCCTATTGCTCCTTATATTGCTACCTCTTCTCTTCTTTGATCTTTGCTTTGGGAGAACATGGGCTATCTTTATCTTTTTTCTTCGTTTTTTTCAGGTGGGTAGTAGATACACCTAATTCTACTGTCGGACACTTGTCCATTTTTTCCGCTCAAGTGGGTATCTTTGTACCTCTAATTCTACTTCGGACACTTGTCCATTTTTACCTCTCGTCTCACTCTTTTTCTTTCTTTTCCGAGGTTCCGGGCACTTGCCCTTTTTTATTTCCTCGTATATTTTTGCATAACCCATGCCTCTTCTGCATTGAATCTTTTTAGAGAGAGAGAATAACAATACTTGGGACAGTGAGTGATAATATTATTTTTAGCAATTTTAATAAATGGTGGTGGATGGTGAGGTAGATGTGTGCAAGTGAATGTCTTAATTTAACCACATGAAAAGCTCCTAAGGGTCTACACAGCTCGATCAAACTCAATGTAAATAGTAAAAGATGTTATAGCAAGTATGGCTGTGGTAGGTAGTTTGTAATGCTAGGAACTCATCATGTGATTTGTAAGTTTTCAAAATAAATCTCCAGAACTTAGTGTAGTAGGAACAAGATAAACAACAGCTCAAACTCTATATTATGCCTTTCTCTTACCTAGACTTTAGTTTTATGCTTTCCATACATAGTAAATTAAGTTTTAGTAATTCCTGGAAGAACTCTAATATAAAAGCTAGGTACTTGAAAGTAAGCAAACAGAGCAACTATTCATCATTTCCATCATACATCTTTTTGGTCTTTTTATTTTTTCTAGAGATTAATATTTAGCAGATAAATAAAGCACACTTATCTACACACTCTTTTTATTTTGTTTTCATGTTTATAAAATGCAGTAAATTAAAGCAAGAAAATATTTATTGGGTTTTCTAAGTTTTTCTTTTAAGATAAAATACTAAAATAGAAAAGAATAAATAAGAAGTGCAAATAAAAACTTACTTGATAAATTGGGGAGGAACTCCCCCAAGCTGGATGTTGCTGTCGGTCTTAGCCGATGTTCCAGAACCGCATCATGGTTGTGATGTTGTCGTTCATTGTTGTTGTATCTTGTCTCAGCTCTTGTACTGCAACGACATGGTCCTGGTTCCATTTTTGTTGCTCTTCTAGGAATCTTCCATGTTCTGCTTGCGTGTTCTGGATGTCGAGGAGAGTGTTGTCGGTACGAGTGAAGAAAGCACCGGTCTCTTGATAGTAGTCATTCGTGAAAGCGTAGGAGGCGTCGGAGTATCGTCCTGCATCAAATTGGGGCGGAGGTCTGGATCCTGAAGCTCCATATGGATCAGTGGAGTACCTGCCCGTATGAAAAGGCAGGTTTGTCCACTGATGATCTTGGCTCTCCGGCCATGTCTCCTCTGTTGGTTCTTATGGTTGCGCATGTCGAACCCATGGGTCTCGAAGGACTCGAGGGTTATAATCGCAATAATGCAGGTGCGCTGCTTCTTCTGGTCCAGGATCAGCTCCATACCAGGTGCGTTCTTGATGGGTGGTCATCCTTTCAGATGCCACTCGTTGTGGAGCTCTCTGGTTCACTGGTATTGCTGCAATCTCAATCAAAAAGTTTTGAACAACGTAGAGGCCAAGGTTTGGGTAACGTTACCGAATCTTGCCTCTATTCATCCTATAGCCTATTTCTTATATTCCTCTCTTTCTTTAACATCCGAGCTTGTCTAAATGTGTCATAGCCATGATAAATTCTTAACTCATCTATGAAGTCCAACGATGAGTTTTCTAGTAAGTGAAGATTAAAGGCTAGACGAGTGATAAGTGAAGTACATCCTATTGGTCCCTGAAGACTAGGTACACTAAGCCAATGAGAAACTAATAGTGTAACAGGTGAAGTGGGTACTTTATTAATAGCAGCATATAAAAGTTGTAAATCTCTTACTCTTACTTTCCTAATATCATCACGATAGAAAAGATTGTACCCAAGCCATTTGTGGAACATCCTAAGAGTGGGGTGTTCCATGTCACTGGTTCGGGCTTGACTATAAAAAATTATCTCTAGATATTTCTCTCTAAAACTGGTGTCTCTCAAAATTAGGTAGGTCGGAGTCAATGTTCAGGATGCATCTTGAAGAGAAACCAAGATGGTCGCTCAGCTCTCTCCAAGACAACATAATCTCTTGTTTGAACATCCGAAAAACAATTCCCCCCTCATAATATTGTAAGGTGCAAAGAAATTCGAGGGTGAGAAGACGAGAACCCAGCTCAGTTATATTCCAAAAATTTGTCCAACCTATCATCTGAAAAATTAAGTCGAATTCAGTGTCCATACCTGTTTCTTGTAGTAAGATTGGATCAAGAGTAGGGGTGTAAATAAAATCTTTGTTCTTCAGTTGCTGATATACTTCTTTCTCTCTTCGGGTCTTTAGTCCAAGGTCTCCTATCTTGAGAAGGACCTTGACTTGCTGATTAGATGAAGATGGCGGAGCTTGTGTAGGTGTCGGGTCGACGCTCATCTCTGATGGCTGTGAGGAGTGTTGGGCTGAACTCCTTGTACCAATGTTCTTGAGAGCCTTCCCTGCATTCTTCACCTTCTTGAACATCCTGTAAACAAAAGTTGGCAAAAACACAACTAGTGGAAAATGTGAGACAAAATGTTAGTGGTCAGTTGTCCGGAATGTCAGTAGTCCAAGGGTTAATCGTTCAAGACGAGTTTCTATTTTGGTAGAGCCTCCCCCTAAACAACTTTTACTTCCATTTAGACAACGGGATCACTACTTACTAGGTGGTACTCAGTCTCTCACTCAAAAGAACTCCCAACCTTCTCACACTCAGAGCTATTCTATGGAAACTGAGAACTACGAGCTTGCAAGGTTTTCTGAAATGTGTGTGTGAAGAGAAGGGGAGCTGGAGGTGGCCATTTATAGGCTGAGCAGGGGACAGGGCGGGCGCCCTGGGTAGGTGGGCGGGCGCCCACCCCTGGTGTCCATCCTGGGTGTGCCTCCTCCACTTGCTTCCTTGCTTTGATCTCACGCAGAATAATATTATGTTGGTGGTGGTTGGACGGTGGAAAGATGTCTGGTGAGTGGAAACGTATTGGTGGATGAAATTATGTGATGGGATGTATGTGAGGTGAAGTGTATGACATGTGGGACCCAAGGAGTGTGGGTCATGCTTCTAGAAGGTTACTATAATTAAATATAATGCAGGAAAATCTATGAGAATTAAAACTTAAATGATAATGGAGAAATATTTTTGTGCCTCCACAATAATTAATAAATATGGGTTGTTACACACCATGAACATTATTTATATGGGGCTTTTGATTATTATAATGATGCTATGACTAAATGTGACTAATGCAAGAATATGAGAAAATTAATAATGAGGATAAATACCGATTTACCTCCCGGTGAGGGTTTGGGATTTTTAGGTCCCCCAAGCTGGACCTCCAAATCATTTAATCTTCTGAATTCCCTTCCTCCAGAGATGGTGTCTCCAGTGGTTCTTCATGAACTTCCTTCACTGTAGGGTCTCTCTCTAGTCTGGGTTTGAATGTGAAATGTTCTTCTTGTCCGTTTATGTTGAACTTGATTTCTCCTTTCCCGACATCAATGTGGGCATTGGCAGTGCTTAGAAATGGCCTTCCAAGGATGATGGACACTTTTGAGTCAAGACTCATGTCCAGTACTATGAAGTCTACTGGCACCAGGAAATCTCTGATCTTGACTGGAATGTTCTCGGCGATGCCCAACGGGTGTCGAACCGATTGATCTGCTAGTTGTAGGCACATTGATGTTGGTTCTAGGGCCGCATGCTCAAGCTTTTTGTAGACTGATGCTGGCATCACACTGACACTTGCTCCGAGATCACAAAGTGCATTGTTGAAGTGTTGGTTTCCAATCGAGCAATCAATAGTGGGACATCCGGGATCTTCCTTCTTCTTTGGTGGTATATTGAGGATGGCCGCACTACATTCTTCTGTCAGCTTGATAACCTCAGTGGTGGGTAGTGGTCTCTTCTTGTTAAGAATATCTCTGATGTACTTTGCATATGTAGGTACCTGTATGGCATCGAGCAAAGGTATGTTGACATATAATTTCTGAATGACCTCTACAAACTTACCAAACTGCTCATCCGACTGTAGTCCTCTGTTTCTTCTGGGAAATGGCAAATAGTTGGTGTCGTAAAAATCTTTTCTCATTTCTCCAGTTCTTGGTGGTTGAAGCATGTCTTCTGCTTCAACTGGGCTTTCTTCTTCTATCACTGCTGGATGCACTGGTGCTGGTGTTCTTTGTTTCTCTTTTGGGTATGGAGGATCTCTGGTAGCTTTGCCTCCTCTAGTAGTTATATTCTTTACCTGCTCAATGTTAGTAGCAACAGGCAGTGCAGCAGCTATCTTTATTAATTTAACCTCTACCCTTTTATTAAGAGTGTTTTGCTCATCAAAGGCAGTTAGTAGAAAATCCATTTTATTGTGTATATCTTTTAGAGATGATTCATTTGTATCTAGCCTTTGTTTAACTTCATTAATTTTGGTTTGTTGAGCAATTATCTCTTTTAATGAAAGTTGCTTGAAAGTATTACCTGAATTCATACCTTTGCTATTGGGTTGATTCGAAGTTGGTTGATATTTGTATGCTGTCTCAATGGCCCTTTGATCTTCTTTGAACTTGGCCCTCTGGTCAATCCAATGGAGCAAATTTTCCATCTTAGTTGATAATGCATTTACTTCTTCTGGTATTTCTTCAGTCTGATGACATTATTGAGTTTTATCTTGGAACCAACTTTGGTTTTCTGCTATCTTATCCAAAAGTATCTCTGCTTTTCCAGTTGTAAGCTCCAAGAATGATCCTTTCGCAGATGCATCTAGGCACTCACGAGCCTTCTGGGTTAATCCATGGTAGAAGGTCTGCATAAGTAACCATGTGGCCATTCCATGGTGAGGACAATCTGATATGTATCCCTGAAAATGCTCCCATGCTTCTGAAATGGCTTCTGTCTTCTGCAGTTGGAAACTGACAATATTTCCTCTTAAGGCAGTTGTTTTGCCTATAGGGAAAAACTTTGATAGAAAGGCATCTGACAAGTTCGTCCAGTTGTTGATGTTATCTTGATGAGTATAGAACCACTTCCTCGCTTTCCCTTCTAGTGAAAATGGAAAAAGGTGAAGCAGTATGATGTCTTTGTCAACTCCGTTGATGTGGATTGTGCTTCCAATCTCTAAGAAATTCTGCAAGTGTGCACTAACATCTTCATGTGCCTTTCCACTGTATTGTGTAGCTTGCACCAAATTGATGAGGCTTAACTTGAGCTCAAACTCGGGTACTCCTTCTTCTACTGCAAATCTTGGACCAGTTGGAATGTTCTCAAGACTTGGAGCAGAGAATTCTTGCAAGGTCTTTTGTGCCATAGCTTCAGCAATTGGTAGCTAGCTTCTTCTTCTCTTGATTGCTTTGGTTCTGATGATGAAGAGTTGAATGTACCCAAAGTCAATCCTGATATACCCTGTATAAAATATAAACTTAGAAAAACAACAGGGTGAACCTGCCAAAGCAGAGGTGCCTTGTTATGATTTCTCACTTAGTAGTTGTTTTATGCAATTATTTCTCTATAGTCTAGTCTAATATTTTATATGAATAACCTTGACTGATTTCCTGACTTTCCTTACCGTTCCTATATATTACCCTTTTGTTCCCCTTTATGGCTTCCTTATGAGATTCCCCGGCAACGGCGCAAGAAATGCTTGTTGACACTAGCTAACACCACTTAGATACTAGGTTGTCATCCCCCGCATGGTGCCAGAGTGTACAGAGGTATTTATAAATGTAAAGGCTCTCTAGAAAATAATCTATTCTATCCGCAAGCGCACAGATAAAACACCTCATTGTAGCATTTCACCAGGATAAGTATTCCAGGTATCGTTATTTATAATTTTGCTCAAGAGAACTAAGGAGATTAAATTAAGGGCAAAATCTATCAAGCCATAGACTAGAGATAAACTTGCAAGAACATGATTACTAATAAGAAACTCATCACACAGTCACTTACGTTAGTAGGGGGTAAACCATAAAGATAATGATAATGAATTATAAGTTCATGGGTAGATAACACAGCGATTAGAAAATAGACTACTCCTCATATATGTAGGTGATGTCGGATTAGCTAGAGAATGGATTCTAAGTTATCTACTAACTACTAAGTCATAATCTACTCTAGTTATCTACAAGATCATATATAGCATAAAAGACTCTTCATTCATGTATAAGGAACATTGCTAAAGTAAATCAGAGCATCGCACGATTCACTCCACAATACCGGTTCTGCCTGTCCTATCAACGGAGGGTGGACTATATAAGAATCAACGAAGCTGTCACTATCGTGAACTACCACACGACCTGGCCAATAGATACATTTGCAGATAAATAACATCTAAGCACCACGCTCACATGTGATCTATCACCTAACTCCCTCGCGTCAAGAGCTAAGCGCTTTGCAAACTTATACATAAACTCATTATCAATTAGAACTATATCAAATATAGAACTAGAGCAAACTAAGAACATAATAATTAGAGACATAATGCAATTAAACAAAGAATTAGAGAAAGAT
>NW_018396502.1:41843-52806 GCF_000003195.3 Sorghum bicolor | reverse complement strand
AGATTCCCATGAGCCTCTTCACCAAGGAGTACCATCGCGTGTGTCCAAAATTGTTTCTTAGCCTATGGTGCATTAGGCACAAACCGTGTACCTATGTTGCACCGAAAATAACACTATCTCCAAAGAGGCCGAAGTGAGATTCTATATGACACTCGTCATCTAGGAGTTCGATTGGGTGCTTCCAAATATATTTCTAAGCATATGGTACGTTCGATGCAATTCGTGCACCTATCTTGCATCAAGATTAGCACTATCTCCAAACAAAGCAAACTGAGCTTCCACTTGAGCCCCTTTACCCAGGAGTATCATCGGGTGCATCCAAAATGGTTTTATAGCCTATGATGCATTAGGCGCAAACTGTGTACCTATCGTGCACCAAAACTAACTCTGTCTCCAAACAGACCAAAGCGAGATTCTATATGTCACATGTCATCTAGGAGTTCTATTGGGGTGCGTCCAAATGGATTTCTTTGCATATGGTATGTTCCATGCAAACCGTGCACCTCTCTTGCATCAAGATTAGCACTATCTCCAAACAGATCGAACCGACCTTCCACTTGAGCCTCTTCACCTAGGAGTACCATCGGGTGCTTCCATAATGGTTTCTGAGCCTATGGTGCATTATGCGCAAACCATGCACCAATCTTGCACCTAAACTAACACTGTCTCCAAACAGATTGAAGCGAGATTCCATATGACGCACATGATCTAGGAGTTCTATCGGGTGCGACCAAATTGATTTCCGAGAATATGGTACGTTCCATGCAAACCGTACACCTATCTTGCATCAAGATTAGCACTATCTCCAAACAGACCGAACCGAGCTTTAACTTGATCCTCTTCACCTAGGAGTACAATCGGGAACTTCCACAACGATTTCTGAGCCTGTGGTGCACTGGGCACAAACCATGCAACTATCTTGCACCGAAACAAATACTATCTCCAATTGAACCGAAGCAAGATTCCATATGATACACTTCCTCTAGTATTTCCATCGGGTGCATTTACAGTGCCATCGGGATTGTCCAAATTGATTTCTGAGCATAAGGTATGTTCCATGCAAACCGTGCACCTATCTTGCATCAAGATTAGAACTATCTCCAAACAGACAGAACCGTGTTCGTCCAAAATAGTTTCTTAGCCTATGGTGCATTAGGCACAAATCGTGTACCTATCTTGCACAGAAACTAACACTATCTCCAAAGAAAACGAAGTGAGATTCTATATGACATACGTCATCTAGGAGTTCTATTGGGTGCTTCCAAATATATTTCGAAGCATATGGTATGTTCCATGCAAACCGTGCACCTATCTTGCATTAAGATTAGAACTATCTCCAAACAGATCGAACCGACCTTCCACTTGAGCCTCTTCACCTAGGAGTACCATCGGGAACTTCCACAACGATTTCTGAGCCTATGGTGCACTAGGCACAAACCATGCAACTATCTTGCACCAAAACTAATACTATCTCCAACTGGACCGAAGCGAGATTCAATATGATACACTTCATCTAGTAGTTCCATCGGGTGCATCTATAGTTCCATCGGGTGTGTCCAAATTGATTTCTGAGCATATGGTATGTTCCATGCAAACTGTGCACCTATCTTGCATCAAGATTATAACTATCTCCAAACAGACAGAACCAAGATTCCACATGAGCCTCTTCACCAAGGAGTACCATCGCGTGTGTCCAAAATTGTTTCTTAGCCTATGGTGCATTAGGCACAAACCGTGTACCTATGTTGCACCGAAAATAACACTATCTCCAAAGAGGCCGAAGTGAGATTCTATATGACACTCGTCATCTAGGAGTTCGATTGGGTGCTTCCAAATATATTTCTAAGCATATGGTACGTTCGATGCAATTCGTGCACCTATCTTGCATCAAGATTAGCACTATCTCCAAACAAAGCAAACTGAGCTTCCACTTGAGCCCCTTTACCCAGGAGTATCATCGGGTGCATCCAAAATGGTTTTATAGCCTATGATGCATTAGGCGCAAACTGTGTACCTATCGTGCACCAAAACTAACTCTGTCTCCAAACAGACCAAAGCGAGATTCTATATGTCACATGTCATCTAGGAGTTCTATTGGGGTGCGTCCAAATGGATTTCTTTGCATATGGTATGTTCCATGCAAACCGTGCACCTCTCTTGCATCAAGATTAGCACTATCTCCAAACAGATCGAACCGACCTTCCACTTGAGCCTCTTCACCTAGGAGTACCATCGGGTGCTTCCATAATGGTTTCTGAGCCTATGGTGCATTATGCGCAAACCATGCACCAATCTTGCACCTAAACTAACACTGTCTCCAAACAGATTGAAGCGAGATTCCATATGACGCACATGATCTAGGAGTTCTATCGGGTGCGTCCAAATTGATTTCTGAGATATGGTATGTTCCATGCAAACCGTATACCTATCTTTCATCAAGATTAGCACTATCTCCAAATAGACCAAACCGAGCTTTCACTTGAGCCTCTTCACCTAGGAGTACCATCGGGAACTTCCACAACGATTTCTGAGCCTATGGTGCACTGGGCACAAACCATGCAACTATCTTGCACCAAAACTAAAACTATCTCCAACTCGACCAAAGCGAGATTCCATATGATACACTTCATCTATAGTTCCATCGGGTGCATCTACAGTTCCATCGGGTGTGTCCAAATTGATTTCTGAGCATATAGTATGTTCCATGCAAACCGTGCACCTATCTTGCATCAAGATTAGAACTATCTCCAAACACACAGAACCAAGATTCCACTTGAGCCTGTTCACCAAGGACTACCATGGTGCATTATGCGCAAACCATGCACCAATCTTGCAACTAAACTAACCCTGTCTCCAAACAGATTGAAGCGAGACTCCATATGACACACATGATCTAGGAGTTCTATCGGGTGCGTCCAAATTGATTTCCGAGAATATGGTACGTTCCATGCAAACCGTACACCTATCTTGCATCAAGATTAGCACTATCTCCAAACAGACCGAACCGAGCTTTAACTTGATCCTCTTCACCTAGGAGTACAATCGGGAACTTCCACAACGATTTCTGAGCCTGTGGTGCACTGGGCACAAACCATGCAACTATCTTGCACCGAAACAAATACTATCTCCAAGTGAACCGAAGCAAGATTCCATATGATACACTTCCTCTAGTATTTCCATCGGGTGCATTTACAGTGCCATCGGGATTGTCCAAATTGATTTCTGAGCATAAGGTATGTTCCATGCAAACCGTGCACCTATCTTGCATCAAGATTAGAACTATCTCCAAACAGACAGAACCGTGTTCGTCCAAAATAGTTTCTTAGCCTATGGTGCATTAGGCACAAATCGTGTACCTATCTTGCACAGAAACTAACACTATCCCCAAAGAAAACGAAGTGAGATTCTATATGACATACGTCATCTAGGAGTTCTATTGGGTGCTTCCAAATATATTTCGAAGCATATGGTATGTTCCATGCAAACCGTGCACCTATCTTGCATTAAGATTAGAACTATCTCCAAACAGATCGAACCGACCTTCCACTTGAGCCTCTTCACCTAGGAGTACCATCGGGAACTTCCACAACGATTTCTGAGCCTATGGTGCACTAGGCACAAACCATGCAACTATCTTGCACCAAAACTAATACTATCTCCAACTAGACCGAAGCGAGATTCAATATGATACACTTCATCTAGTAGTTCCATCGGGTGCATCTATAGTTCCATCGGGTGTGTCCAAATTGATTTCTGAGCATATGGTATGTTCCATGCAAACTGTGCACCTATCTTGCATCAAGATTATAACTATCTCCAAACAGACAGAACCAAGATTCCACATGAGCCTCTTCACAAAGGAGTACAAGCGCGTGTGTCCAACATTGTTTCTTAGCCTATGGTGCATTAGGCACAAACCGTGTACCTATCTTGCACCGAAAATAACACTATCTCCAAAGAGGCCGAATTGAGATTCTATATGACACTCGTCATCTAGGAGTTCGATTGGGTGCTTCCAAATATATTTCTAAGCATATGGTACGTTCGATGCAATTCGTGCACCTATCTTGCATCAAGATTAGCACTATCTCCAAACAAAGCAAACTGAGCTTCCACTTGAGCCCCTTTACCCAGGAGTATCATCGGGTGCATCCAAAATGGTTTTATAGCCTATGATGCATTAGGCGCAAACTGTGTACCTATCGTGCACCAAAACTAACTTTGTCTCCAAACAGACCAAAGCGAGATTCTATATGACACATGTCATCTAGGAGTTCTATTGGGGTGCGTCCAAATGGATTTTTTTGCATATGGTATGATCCATGCAAACCGTGCACCTCTCTTGCATCAAGATTAGCACTATCTCCAAACAGATCGAACCGACCTTCCACTTGAGCCTCTTCACCTAGGAGTACCATCGGGTGCTTCCATAATGGTTTCTGAGCCTATGGTGCATTATGCGCAAACCATGCACCAATCTTGCACCTAAACTAACACTGTCTCCAAACAGATTGAAGCGAGATTCCATATGACGCACATGATCTAGGAGTTCTATCGGGTGCGTCCAAATTGATTTCTGAGAATATGGTATGTTCCATGCAAACCGTACACCTATCTTTCATCAAGATTAGCACTATCTCCAAATTGACCAAACCGAGCTTTCACTTGAGCCTCTTCACCTAGGAGTACCATCGGGAACTTCCACAACGATTTCTGAGCCTATGGTGCACAGGGCACAAACCATGCAACTATCTTGCACCAAAACTAAAACTATCTCCAACTCGACCAAAGCGAGATTCCATATGATACACTTCATCTATAGTTCCATCGGGTGCATCTACAGTTCCATCGGGTGTGTCCAAATTGATTTCTGAGCATATAGTATGTTCCATGCAAACTGTGCACCTATCTTGCATCAAGATTAGAACTATCTCCAAACACACAGAACCAAGATTCCACATGAGCCTCTTCACCAAGGAGTACCATCGTGTGTGTCCAAAATTGTTTCTTAGCCTACGGTGCATTAGGCACAAACCGTGTACCTATCTTGCACCGAAAATAACACTATCTCCAAAGAGGCCGAAGTGAGATTCTATATGACACTCGTCATCTAGGAGTTCGATTGGGTGCTTCCAAATATATTTCTAAGCATATGGTACGTTCGATGCAATTCGTGCACCTATCTTGCATCAAGATTAGCACTATCTCCAAACAAAGCAAACTGAGCTTCCACTTGAGCCCCTTTACCCAGGAGTATCATCGGGTGCATCCAAAATGGTTTTATAGCCTATGATGCATTAGGCGCAAACTGTGTACCTATCGTCCACCAAAACTAACTCTGTCTCCAAACAGACCAAAGCGAGATTCTATATGACACATGTCATCTAGGAGTTCTATTGGGGTGCGTCCAAATGGATTTCTTTGCATATGGTATGTTCCATGCAAACCGTGCACCTATCTTGCATCAAGATTAGCACTATCTCCAAACAGATCGAACCGACCTTCCCCTTGAGCCTCTTCACCTAGGAGTACCATCGGGTGCTTCCATAATGGTTTCTGAGCCTATGGTGCATTATGCGCAAACCATGCACCAATCTTGCACCTAAACTAACACTGTCTCCAAACAGATTGAAGCGAGATTCCATATGACGCACATGATCTAGGAGTTCTATCGGGTGCGTCCAAATTGATTTCTGAGAATATGGTATGTTCCATGCAAACTGTACACCTATCTTTCATCAAGATTAGCACTATCTCCAAATAGACCAAACCGAGCTTTCACTTGAGCCTCTTCACCTAGGAGTACCATCGGGAACTTCCACAACGATTTCTGAGCCTATGGTGCACTGGGCACAATCCATGCAACTATCTTGCACCAAAACTAAAACTATCTCCGACTCGACCAAAGCGAGATTCCATATGATACACTTCATCTATAGTTCCATCGGGTGCATCTACAGTTCCATCGGGTGTGTCCAAATTGATTTCTGAGCATATAGTATGTTCCATGCAAACCGTGCACCTATCTTGCATCAAGATTAGAACTATCTCCAAACACACAGAACCAAGATTCCACTTGAGCCTGTTCACCAAGGACTACCATGGTGCATTATGCGCAAACCATGCACCAATCTTGCAACTAAACTAACCCTGTCTCCAAACAGATTGAAGCGAGACTCCATATGACACACATGATCTAGGAGTTCTATCGGGTGCGTCCAAATTGATTTCCGAGAATATGGTACGTTCCATGCAAACCGTACACCTATCTTGCATCAAGATTAGCACTGTCTCCAAACAGACCGAACCGAGCTTTAACTTGAGCCTCTTCACCTAGGAGTACAATCGGGAACTTCCACAACGATTTCTGAGCCTGTGGTGCACTGGGCACAAACCATGCAACTATCTTGCACCGAAACAAATACTATCTCCAAGTGAACCGAAGCAAGATTCCATATGATACACTTCCTCTAGTATTTCCATCGGGTGCATTTACAGTTCCATCGGGATTGTCCAAATTGATTTCTGAGCATAAGGTATGTTCCATGCAAACCGTGCACCTATCTTGCATCAAGATTAGAACTATCTCCAAACAGACAGAACCGTGTTCGTCCAAAATAGTTTCTTAGCCTATGGTGCATTAGGCACAAATCGTGTACCTATCTTGCACAGAAACTAACACTATCCCCAAAGAAAACGAAGTGAGATTCTATATGACATACGTCATCTAGGAGTTCTATTGGGTGCTTCCAAATATATTTCGAAGCATATGGTATGTTCCATGCAAACCGTGCACCTATCTTGCATTAAGATTAGAACTATCTCCAAACAGATCGAACCGACCTTCCACTTGAGCCTCTTCACCTAGGAGTACCATCGGGAACTTCCACAACGATTTCTGAGCCTATGGTGCACTAGGCACAAACCATGCAACTATCTTGCACCAAAACTAATACTATCTCCAACTGGACCGAAGCGAGATTCAATATGATACACTTCATCTAGTAGTTCCATCGGGTGCATCTATAGTTCCATCGGGTGTGTCCAAATTGATTTCTGAGCATATGGTATGTTCCATGCAAACTGTGCACCTATCTTGCATCAAGATTATAACTATCTCCAAACAGACAGAACCAAGATTCCACATGAGCCTCTTCACCAAGGAGTACCATCGCGTGTGTCCAAAATTGTTTCTTAGCCTATGGTGCATTAGGCACAAACCGTGTACCTATCTTGCACTGAAAATAACACTATCTCCAAAGAGGCCGAAGTGAGATTCTATATGACACTCGTCATCTAGGAGTTCGATTAGGTCCTTCCAAATATATTTCTAAGCATATGGTACGTTCGATGCAATTCGTGCACCTATCTTGCATCAAGATTAGCACTATCTCCAAACAAAGCAAACTGAGCTTCCACTTGAGCCCCTTTACCCAGGAGTATCCTCGGGTGCATCCAAAATGGTTTTATAGCCTATGATGCATTAGGCGCAAACTGTGTACCTATCGTGCACCAAAACTAACTCTGTCTCCAAATAGACCAAAGCGAGATTCTATATGACACATGTCATCTAGGAGTTCTATTGGGGTGCGTCCAAATGGATTTCTTTGCATATGGTATGTTCCATGCAAACCGTGCACCTATCTTGCATCAAGATTAGCACTATCTCCAAACAGATCGAACCGACCTTCCACTTGAGCCTCTTCACCTAGGAGTACCATCGGGTGTTTCCATAATGGTTTCTGAGCCTATGGTGCATTATGCGCAAACCATGCACCAATCTTGCACCTAAACTAACACTGTCTCCAAACAGATTGAAGCGAGATTCCATATGACGCACATGATCTAGGAGTTCTATCGGGTGCGTCCAAATTGATTTCTGAGAATATGGTATGTTCCATGCAAACCGTACACCTATCTTTCATCAAGATTACCACTATCTCCAAATAGACCAAACCGAGCTTTCACTTGAGCCTCTTCACCTAGGAGTACCATCGAGAACTTCCACAACGATTTCTGAGCCTATGGTGCACTGGGCACAAACCATGCAACTATCTTGCACCAAAACTAAAACTATCTCCAACTCGACCAAAGCGAGATTCCATATGATACACTTCATCTATAGTTCCATCGGGTGCATCTACAGTTCCATCGGGTGTGTCCAAATTGATTTCTGAGCATATAGTATGTTCCATGCAAACAGTGCACCTATCTTGCATCAAGATTAGAACTATCTCCAAACACACAGAACCAAGATTCCACATGAGCCTCTTAACCATGGAGTACCATCGTGTGTGTCCAAAATTGTTTCTTAGCCTATGGTGCATTAGGCACAAACCGTGTACCTATCTTGCACCGAAAATAACACTATCTCCAAAGAGGCCGAAGTGAGATTCTATATGACACTCGTCATCTAGGAGTTCGATTGGGTGCTTCCAAATATATTTCTAAGCATATGGTATGTTCCATGCTAACCGTGCACCTATCTTGCATCAAGATTAGCACTATCTCCAAACAGATCGAACCGACCTTCCACTTGAGCCTCTTCACCTAGGAGTACCATCGGGTGCTTCCATAATGGTTTCTGAGCCTATGGTGCATTATGCGCAAACCATGCACCAATCTTGCACCTAAACTAACACTGTCTCCAAACAGATTGAAGCGAGATTCCATATGACGCACATGATCTAGGAGTTCTATCGGGTGCGTCCAAATTGATTTCTGAGAATATGGTATGTTCCATGCAAACCGTACACCTATCTTTCATCAAGATTAGCACTACCTCCAAATAGACCAAACCGAGCTTTCACTTGAGCCTCTTCACCTAGGAGTACCATCGGGAACTTCCACAACGATTTCTGAGCCTATGGTGCACTGGGCACAAACCATGCAACTATCTTGCACCAAAACTAAAACTATCTCCAACTGGACCAAAGTGAGATTCCATATGATACACTTCATCTAGTAGTTCCATCGGGTGCATCTACAGTTCCATCGGGTGTGTCCAAATTGATTTCTGAGCAAAGTATGTTCCATGCAAACAGTGCACCTATCTTGCATCAAGATTAGAACTATCTCCAAACACACAGAACCAAGATTCCACATGAGCCTATTCACCAAGGAGTACCATCGCGTGCGTCCAAAATAGTTTCTTAGCCTATGGTGCATTAGGCACAAACAGTGCACCTATCTTGCACCGAAACTAACATTATCTCCAAAGAGACCGAAGTGAGATTCTATATGACACACGTCATCTAGGAGTTCTATTGGGTGCTTCCAAATATATTTCTAAGCATATGGTACGTTCGATGCAATTCGTGCACCTATCTTGCATCAAGATTAGCACTATCTCCAAACAAAGCAAACTGAGCTTCCACTTGAGCCCCTTTACCTAGGAGTATCATCGGGTGCATCCAAAATGGTTTCTTAGCCTATGATGCATTAGGCGCAAACTGTGTACCTATCTTGCACCAAAACTACCACCGTCTCCAAACAGACCAAAGCGAGATTCCATATGACACATGTTATCTAGGAGTTCTATTGGGATGTGTCCAAATGGATTTCTTAGCATATGGTATGTTCCACTCAAACCGTGCACCTATCTTGCATCTAGATTAGCACTATCTCCAAACAGATCGAACCGACCTTCCACTTGGGCCTCTTCACCTAGGAGTATTATCGGGTGCTTCCATAATGGTTTCCGAGCCTATGGTGCATTATGCGCAAACCATGCACAAATCTTGCACCTAAGCTAACACTGTCTCCAAACAGATTGAAGCAAGATTCCATATGACACACATGATCTAGGAGTTCTATCGGGTGCGACCAAATTGATTTCTGACAATATGGTATGTTCCATGCAAACCGTACGCCTATCTTTCATCAAGATTAGCACTATCTCCAAACAGACCAAACCGAGCTTTCACTTGAGCCTCTTCACCTAGGAGTACCATCGGGAACTTCCACAACAGTTTCTGAGCCTATGGTGCACTGGGCACAAACCATGCAACTATCTTGCACCGAAACTAATACTATCTCCAACTGGACTGAACCGAGATTCCATATGATACACTTCATCTAGTAGTTCCATCGGGTGCATCTACAGTTCCATCGGGTGTGTCCAAATTGACTTCTGAGCATATAGTATGTTCCATGCAAACCGTGCACCTATCTTGCATCAAGATTAGAACTATCTCCAAACACACAGAACCAAGATTCCACATGAGCCTATTCACCAAGGAGTACCATCGCATGTGTCCAAAATAGTTTCTTAGCCTATTGTGCATTAGGCACAAACCGTGTACCTATCTTGCACCGAAACTAACACTATCTCCAAAGAGACCGAAGTGAGATTCTATATGACACACGTCATCTAGGAGTTCTATTGGGTGCTTCCAAATATATTTCTAAGCATATGGTACGTTCGATGCAATTTGTGCACCTATCTTGCATCAAGATTAGCACTATCTCCAAACAAAGCAAACTGTGCTTCTAGTTGAGCCCCTTTACCTAGGAGTATCATCGGGTGCATCCAAAATGGTTTCTTAGCCTATGATGCACTAGGCGCAAACTGTGTATCTATCTTGCACCAAAACAACCTCCGTCTCCAAACAGACCAAAGTGAGATTCCATATGACGCACATGATCTAGGAGTTCTATCGGGTGCGTCCAAATTGATTTCTGAGAATATGGTATGTTCCATGCAAACCGTACACCTATCTTTCATCAAGATTAGCACTATCTCCAAATAGACCAAACCGAGCTTTCACTTGAGCCTCTTCACCTAGGAGTACCATCGAGAACTTCCACAACGATTTCTGAGCCTATGGTGCACTGGGCACAAACCATGCAACTATCTTGCACCAAAACTAAAACTATCTCCAACTCGACCAAAGCGAGATTCCATATGATACACTTCATCTATAGTTCCAACGGGTGCATCTACAGTTCCATCGGGTGTGTC
>NW_018396502.1:36765-41743 GCF_000003195.3 Sorghum bicolor | reverse complement strand
CACCATGGAGTACCATCGTGTGTGTCCAAAATTGTTTCTTAGCCTATGGTGCATTAGGCACAAACACGTGTACCTATCTTGCACCGAAAATGACACTATCTCCAAAGAGGCCGAAGTGAGATTCTATATGACACTCGTCATCTAGGAGTTCGATTGGGTGCTTCCAAATATATTTCTAAGCATATGGTATGTTCCATGCTAACCGTGCACCTATCTTGCATCAAGATTAGCACTATCTCCAGACAGATCGAACCGACCTTCCACTTGAGCCTCTTCACCTAGGAGTACCATCGGGTGCTTCCATAATGGTTTCTGAGCCTATGGTGCATTATGCGCAAACCATGCACCAATCTTGCACCTAAACTAACACTGTCTCCAAACAGATTGAAGCGAGATTCCATATGACGCACATGATCTAGGAGTTCTATCGGGTGCGTCCAAATTGATTTCTGAGAATATGGTATGTTCCATGCAAACCGTACACCTATCTTTCATCAAGATTAGCACTACCTCCAAATAGACCAAACCGAGCTTTCACTTGAGCCTCTTCACCTAGGAGTACCATCGGGAACTTCCACAACGATTTCTGAGCCTATGGTGCACTGGGCACAAACCATGCAACTATCTTGCACCAAAACTAAAACTATCTCCAACTGGACCAAAGTGAGATTCCATATGATACACTTCATCTAGTAGTTCCATCGGGTGCATCTACAGTTCCATCGGGTGTGTCCAAATTGATTTCTGAGCAAAGTATGTTCCATGCAAACAGTGCACCTATCTTGCACCAAGATTAGAACTATCTCCAAACACACAGAACCAAGATTCCACATGAGCCTATTCACCAAGGAGTACCATCGCGTGCGTCCAAAATAGTTTCTTAGCCTATGGTGCATTAGGCACAAACAGTGCACCTATCTTGCACCGAAACTAACATTATCTCCAAAGAGACCGAAGTGAGATTCTATATGACACACGTCATCTAGGAGTTCTATTGGGTGCTTCCAAATATATTTCTAAGCATATGGTACGTTCGATGCAATTCGTGCACCTATCTTGCATCAAGATTAGCACTATCTCCAAACAAAGCAAACTGAGCTTCCACTTGAGCCCCTTTACCTAGGAGTATCATCGGGTGCATCCAAAATGGTTTCTTAGCCTATGATGCATTAGGCGCAAACTGTGTACCTATCTTGCACCAAAACTACCACCGTCTCCAAACAGACCAAAGCGAGATTCCATATGACACATGTTATCTAGGAGTTCTATTGGGATGTGTCCAAATGGATTTCTTAGCATATGGTATGTTCCACTCAAACCGTGCACCTATCTTGCATCTAGATTAGCACTATCTCCAAATAGACCAAACCGAGCTTTCACTTGAGCCTCTTCACCTAGGAGTACCATCGAGAACTTCCACAACGATTTCTGAGCCTATGGTGCACTGGGCACAAACCATGCAACTATCTTGCACCAAAACTAAAACTATCTCCAACTCGACCAAAGCGAGATTCCATATGATACACTTCATCTATAGTTCCATCGGGTGCATCTACAGTTCCATCGGGTGTGTCCAAATTGATTTCTGAGCATATAGTATGTTCCATGCAAACCGTGCACCTATCTTGCATCAAGATTAGAACTATCTCCAAACACACAGAACCAAGATTCCACATGAGCCTCTTCACCATGGAGTACCATCGTGTGTGTCCAAAATTGTTTCTTAGCCTATGGTGCATTAGGCACAAACCGTGTACCTATCTTGCACCGAAAATAACACTATCTCCAAAGAGGCCGAAGTGAGATTCTATATGACACTCGTCATCTAGGAGTTCGATTGGGTGCTTCCAAATATATTTCTAAGCATATGGTATGTTCCATGCTAACCGTGCACCTATCTTGCATCAAGATTAGCACTATCTCCAAACAGATCGAACCGACCTTCCACTTGAGCCTCTTCACCTAGGAGTACCATCGGGTGCTTCCATAATGGTTTCTGAGCCTATGGTGCATTATGCGCAAACCATGCACCAATCTTGCACCTAAACTAACACTGTCTCCAAACAGATTGAAGCGAGATTCCATATGACGCACATGATCTAGGAGTTCTATCGGGTGCGTCCAAATTGATTTCTGAGAATATGGTATGTTCCATGCAAACCGTACACCTATCTTTCATCAAGATTAGCACTACCTCCAAATAGACCAAACCGAGCTTTCACTTGAGCCTCTTCACCTAGGAGTACCATCGGGAACTTCCACAACGATTTCTGAGCCTATGGTGCACTGGGCACAAACCATGCAACTATCTTGCACCAAAACTAAAACTATCTCCAACTGGACCAAAGTGAGATTCCATATGATACACTTCATCTAGTAGTTCCATCGGGTGCATCTACAGTTCCATCGGGTGTGTCCAAATTGATTTCTGAGCAAAGTATGTTCCATGCAAACAGTGCACCTATCTTGCACCAAGATTAGAACTATCTCCAAACACACAGAACCAAGATTCCACATGAGCCTATTCACCAAGGAGTACCATCGCGTGCGTCCAAAATAGTTTCTTAGCCTATGGTGCATTAGGCACAAACAGTGCACCTATCTTGCACCGAAACTAACATTATCTCCAAAGAGACCGAAGTGAGATTCTATATGACACACGTCATCTAGGAGTTCTATTGGGTGCTTCCAAATATATTTCTAAGCATATGGTACGTTCGATGCAATTCGTGCACCTATCTTGCATCAAGATTAGCACTATCTCCAAACAAAGCAAACTGAGCTTCCACTTGAGCCCCTTTACCTAGGAGTATCATCGGGTGCATCCAAAATGGTTTCTTAGCCTATGATGCATTAGGCGCAAACTGTGTACCTATCTTGCACCAAAACTACCACCGTCTCCAAACAGACCAAAGCGAGATTCCATATGACACATGTTATCTAGGAGTTCTATTGGGATGTGTCCAAATGGATTTCTTAGCATATGGTATGTTCCACTCAAACCGTGCACCTATCTTGCATCTAGATTAGCACTATCTCCAAACAGATCGAACCGACCTTCCACTTGGGCCTCTTCACCTAGGAGTATTATCGGGTGCTTCCATAATGGTTTCCGAGCCTATGGTGCATTATGCGCAAACCATGCACAAATCTTGCACCTAAGCTAACACTGTCTCCAAACAGATTGAAGCAAGATTCCATATGACACACATGATCTAGGAGTTCTATCGGGTGCGACCAAATTGATTTCTGACAATATGGTATGTTCCATGCAAACCGTACGCCTATCTTTCATCAAGATTAGCACTATCTCCAAACAGACCAAACCGAGCTTTCACTTGAGCCTCTTCACCTAGGAGTACCATCGGGAACTTCCACAACAGTTTCTGAGCCTATGGTGCACTGGGCACAAACCATGCAACTATCTTGCACCGAAACTAATACTATCTCCAACTGGACTGAACCGAGATTCCATATGATACACTTCATCTAGTAGTTCCATCGGGTGCATCTACAGTTCCATCGGGTGTGTCCAAATTGACTTCTGAGCATATAGTATGTTCCATGCAAACCGTGCACCTATCTTGCATCAAGATTAGAACTATCTCCAAACACACAGAACCAAGATTCCACATGAGCCTATTCACCAAGGAGTACCATCGCATGTGTCCAAAATAGTTTCTTAGCCTATTGTGCATTAGGCACAAACCGTGTACCTATCTTGCACCGAAACTAACACTATCTCCAAAGAGACCGAAGTGAGATTCTATATGACACACGTCATCTAGGAGTTCTATTGGGTGCTTCCAAATATATTTCTAAGCATATGGTACGTTCGATGCAATTTGTGCACTTATCTTGCATCAAGATTAGCACTATCTCCAAACAAAGCAAACTGTGCTTCTAGTTGAGCCCCTTTACCTAGGAGTATCATCGGGTGCATCCAAAATGGTTTCTTAGCCTATGATGCATTAGGCGCAAACTGTGTATCTATCTTGCACCAAAACAACCTCCGTCTCCAAACAGACCAAAGTGAGATTCCATATGACGCACATGATCTAGGAGTTCTATCGGGTGCGTCCAAATTGATTTCTGAGAATATGGTATGTTCCATGCAAACCGTACACCTATCTTTCATCAAGATTAGCACTATCTCCAAATAGACCAAACCGAGCTTTCACTTGAGCCTCTTCACCTAGGAGTACCATCGAGAACTTCCACAACGATTTCTGAGCCTATGGTGCACTGGGCACAAACCATGCAACTATCTTGCACCAAAACTAAAACTATCTCCAACTCGACCAAAGCGAGATTCCATATGATACACTTCATCTATAGTTCCATCGGGTGCATCTACAGTTCCATCGGGTGTGTCCAAATTGATTTCTGAGCATATAGTATGTTCCATGCAAACCGTGCACCTATCTTGCATCAAGATTAGAACTATCTCCAAACACACAGAACCAAGATTCCACATGAGCCTCTTCACCATGGAGTACCATCGTGTGTGTCCAAAATTGTTTCTTAGCCTATGGTGCATTAGGCACAAACCGTGTACCTATCTTGCACCGAAAATAACACTATCTCCAAAGAGGCCGAAGTGAGATTCTATATTCACTACTGACCGGGTGAAAACATGGTGTGTCAACTGGGCATGCAAGTTCGGTTGCCTGATCGACGCCAAACAATACCATACCAAATACAAGAACAGTTGGTGCGAAGGTTCAAGGAAAGGCATCTGTTACTGCCAGTTTTGCGATTAATGCTGAACAATCTCAAAAGAGATATCATGTAAAAGCCTCGTGGTACAACTGTACAAGGGGGTGAAAAGAACTAATAATTCAAGGTTTTACGTATTTCGGTTCATTTGCATTCAACCGTGCTCCTTTGTAGGGATGAAATGAAATCTGTTCGAATATGAATGGATATTTATAGAGACGAATACATGAGTTGTTTCTTTCGAATGTGTCAGTCTCAC
>NW_018396502.1:5814-9106 GCF_000003195.3 Sorghum bicolor | reverse complement strand
ATAAAACAAAGTTGTTCTAAACTTGTTGAACTAACTGTGGTTCAAATTTGAGGTCATTTGGCCAAGTAGTTTAAAAGTTATAGCTGTTCCAAGTTGGGTTCCAGAAATAGGGGTTCTCTGTTTTTCTGGAACAGAACCTGGAACTTTGTTAAAATGACTAGTTTAATGTTTGAATCTTGCTGTCATGTTTAAAGATGAGTTGTAGACAATTTCCTAAGCTTTCCAGAATGTCCTTACTCATGTTTGTTGGACCTGTCTATCTATAATTATGATTTATTTACTGAGCCTACTTGTTTTATGTTGTTTGCTGCTTTGGTGCCATGATAAGTTTTGGGTTATGTAACTTGTTTTTCATGTGAGTTAGTATAACTCTTACTCCGTAAATGAGTGCCCAGTGAGTTGCTTGTGTTATTAAGCATTCATCTGTAGCATGTGCACCTTCTCATTCATCGAGCATGCAATAGGTGCACCGGACGTGGCAGTTTCCTTCGAGCTCCAAGCGAACCCCGAAGGCCAGGAAGGCAGCCAGGAGGTGGAGGTCCAGCAAGCCGGACTCGAGGAGCCCGAAGAAGAAGTTGAGTGCCCGAGTCACGAGCCGGCATCGTTCGTGAAAGGCAAGCCCCGGAGCATTTTAAGCCTCCTCTAATTTCGAAAGTTTACTTAATACGTTATATCTATTGATGCATTACGTATAGGAGTTGTGATGAAACTGTTGCTGCATTCTACTCTATCCTTGTCCAGATAACTTACCCTCCCTGGTTGTAGAGTTAGGTTCGAGTAGCAGCCTAGCTATGCTTTAATCGGTAGAAGTCGGGTGATATCCTGTCATCCGCGCGATATAGGGTTGTGTCGGGTCGCGATGGTCTATATGTGCTATCGTGGATGGAACCTGGTTAAATTGATTTAAGCCGGGCGGAGTTTTGCAAGTTTGTAGTGACTCCGTCTGTGGCAGCTAAGGACCGATCGTTGTACGTCCTCTTGTCATGTTGAACGCATGCCTGACACTTAGTTGGCCGGATAACTCGTTCCGACCGCGAAGCCGAGTAGTATGACTCAGGCCGGAAGACCGGCAAGTATAAAGTGCGCACTACCGGAGGAAGTGCGGTGTGCGGGGGACCATTGGCGTAAGTCCAAAGGCAGGTGAGTTAAAATTCCTGACCTCCCTGGCAGAGTGGTAGCCCTGGGAGTGCGGCGCTGATCGGAGCCGCGATTTCTGAGTCGTACCAAAGGTGACCCGTTGGCTCTCCGGCAGGGGATGCTTGGGTGAGTGCTAGGAATAAACCTCCAGCTGGATAGGAATTCGATTCGAATCGCCGTCTCTCCCGGTTAGTGAGAACTTGACAGAGCAGCGGCAAACGTAGCATTCACTAATGAACTTGGTTCATGATAATGATGATAGCAAGAAGAACATATGATGAAATTTGATATGGTTACTATTGTTTGTGATAATCAAATGATGTGTTGTAGTACAGGTGCTAATCTAGTGGTAGGCTGATGATAAATAAATTTGATGCTCTTAAAATGATTTAGTTGTAAGTTAAGCTTTTGGCAAAAGGTGAGTCAACCAGCTCCACTTAAAATTCAGCCTTGCATGATCCTTGGTGTCTCTTATGTTTTACTAGACGGGTAAGTCTAGCTGAGTACATCCTCGTACTCAGGGTTTATTCCCACCTGTTGCAGATGATATCTTCTATGACGGTTTCTGCAAGACCTGTCTCCATCCCGCTGGGGATGAGGACTAACCGTTGGGCACGGTTCTCTAATTTTCTCGTCTATGATGCTTTTGGAAGGATGACCTAGACTCTGGCAGTAACAAACTTGTGAACTGAACTTAGAACAAGTGTGTGTACTTATTTTGCTTCCGCTACTTCGAACAAGTGTTGTAATAACTCAATACTCCGATGTGGTGCCGCTTCGACGGCAATGAATGACTATGTAACAATCGTTGTGTTTATGTTGAACTATTACGATCTTGGTTTGTTGCGAGTTGGTTTGAAGTCCTTCGTGATTTCGATTGACTACCGGGATTATATGGGCTCAAGTTTAGAAACTTGATTGTTTGACGATCGTTTCTGCCCTTGAACTCTTATAATTTGGTCGGTTCTGTGACAATACACTTCATCTAGTAGTTCTATCGGGTGCATCTACAGTTCCATTGGGTGTGTCCAAATTGATTTCTGAGCATATGGTATGTTCCATGCAAACTGTGCACCTATCTTGCATCAAGATTAGTAGTACTTCCAAACAGACAGAACCAAGATTCCACATGAGCCTCTTCACCAAGGAGTACCATCGCGTGCGTCCAAAATAGTTTCTTAGCCTATGTGCATTAGGCACAAACCGTGTACCTATCTTGCACCGAAACTAACACTATCTCGAAAGAGACCGAAGTGAGATTCTATATGACACACGTCATCTAGGAGTTCTATTGGGTGCTTCCAAATATATTTCTAAGCATATGGTACGTTCGATGCAATTCATGCACCTATCTTGCATCTAGATTAGCACTATCTCCAAGCGAAGCGAACTGAGCTTCCACTTGAGCCCCTTTACCCAGGAGTATCATCGGGTGCATCCAAAATGGTTTCTTAGCCTATGATGCATTTGGCGCAAACTGTGTACCTATCTTGCACCAAAACTACCTCTGTCTCCAAAAAGACCTAAGCGAGATTCTATACGACACATGTAATCTAGGAGTTCTATTGGGTGCGTCCAAATGGATTTAGTATCATATGGTATGTTCCAAGCAAACCGTGCACCTATCTTGCATCAAGATTAGCACTGTCTCCAAACAGATCGAACCGATGTTCCACTTGAGCCTCTTCACCTAGGATTATCATCGGGTGCTTCCATAATGGTTTCTCAGCATATGGTGAATTATGCGAAACCGATGCACCAATCTTCCACCTAAATTAACAATGTCTCCAAACAGATTGAAGCGAGATTCCAAATGACACACATGATCTAGGAGTTCTATCGGGTGAGTCCAAATTGATTTATGAGAATATGGTACGTTCTATGCAAACCGTACACCTATCTTTCATCAAGATTAGCACTATCTCCAAACAGACCGAAACGAGCTTTCACTTGAGACTCTTCACCTAGGAGTACCATCGGGAACTTCCACAACGATTTCTGAGCATGTGGTGCACTGGGCACAAACCATGCAACTATCTTGCACCGAAACTAATAATATCTCCAACTGGACAGAAGCGAGATTCCATATGATAAACTTCATCTAGCAGTTCCATTGGGTGCATCTACAGTTCCATCGGGTGTGTCCAAATTATTT
>NW_018396502.1:0-4147 GCF_000003195.3 Sorghum bicolor | reverse complement strand
CAATGTCTCCAAACAAATTGAAGCGAGATTCCAAATGATACACATGATCTAGGAGTTCTATCGGGTGCGTCCATATTGATTTATGAGAATATGGTACGTTCTATGCAAACCGTACACCTATCTTTCATCAAGATTAGCACTATCTACAAACAGACCGAACCGGGCTTTCACTTGAGCCTCTTCACCTAGGAGTACCATCGGGAACTTCCACAACGATTTCTGAGCCTATGGTGCACTGGGCACAAACCATGCAACTATCTTGCACCGAAACTAATACTATCTCCAACTGGACTGAAGCGAGATTCCATATGATACACTTCATCTAGTAGTTCCATCGGGTGCATCTACAGTTCCATCGGGTGTGTCCAAATTGATTTCTGAGCATATGGTATGTTCCATGCAAACCGTGCACCTATCTTGCATCCAGATTGGAACTATCTTCAAACAGACAGAACCAAGGTTCCACATGAGCCTCTTCACCAAGGAGTACCATCGCGTGCGTCCAAAATAGTTTCTTAGCCTATGGTGCATTTGGCACAAACCGTGTACCTATCTTGCACCGAAACTAACACTATCTCCAAAGAGACCGAAGTGAGATTCTATATGACACACATTATCTAGGAGTTCTATTGGGTGCTTCCAAATATATTTCTAAGCATATGGTACGTTCGATGCAATTCGTGCACCTATCTTGCATCAAGATTAGCACTATCTCCAAACAAAGCAAACTGAGCTTCCACTTGAGCCCCTTTACCCAGGAGTATCATCGGGTGCATCCAAAATGGTTTCTTAGCCTATGATGCATTAGGCGCAAACTGTGTACCTATCTTGCACCAAAACTACCTCTGTCTCCAAACAGACCTAAGCAGGATTCTATATGACACATGTCATCTAGGAGTTCTATTGGGTGCGTCCAAATGGATTTCTTAGCATATGGTATGCTCCATGCAAACCGTGCACCTATCTTGCATCAAGATTAGCACTAACTCCAAACAGATCGAACCGACCTTCCACTTGAGCCTCTTCACCTAGGATTATCATCGGGTGCTTCCATAATGGTTTCTGAGCCTATGGTGCATTATGCGCAAACGATGCACCAATCTTCCACCTAAACTAACAATGTCTACAAACAAATTGAAGCGAGATTCCAAATGATACACATGATCTAGGAGTTCTATCGGGTGCGTCCAAATTGATTTATGAGAATATGGTACATTCTATGCAAACCGTACACCTATCTTTCATCAAGATTAGCACTATCTACAAACAGACCGAACCGGGCTTTCACTTGAGCTTCTTCACCTAGGAGTACCATCGGGAACTTCCACAGCGATTTCTGAGCCTATGGTGCACTGGGCACAAACCATGCAACTATCTTGCACCGAAACTAATAATATCTCCAACTGGACAGAAGCGAGATTCCATATGATAAACTTCATCTAGCAGTTCCATGGGGTGCATCTACAGTTCCATCGGGTGTGTCCAAATTGATTTCTGAGCATATGGTATGTTGTATGCAAACCGTGCACCTATCTTGCATCAAGATTGGAACTATCTTCAAACAGACAGAACCAAGGTTCCACATGAGCCTCTTCACCAAGGAGTACCATCGCGTGCGTCCAAAATAGTTTCTTAGCCTATGGTGCATTTGGCACAAACCGTGTACCTATCTTGCACCGAAACTAACACTATCTCGAAAGAGACCGAAGTGAGATTCTATATGACACACATCATCTAGGAGTTCTATTGGGTGCTTCCAAATATATTTCTAAACATATGGTACGTTCGATGCAATTTGTGCACCTATCTTGCATCTAGATTAGCACTATCTCCAAACAAAGCAAACTGAGCTTCCACTTGAGCCCCTTTACCCAAGAGTATCATCGGGTGCATCCAAAATGGTTTCTTAGCCTATGATGCATTAGGCGCAAACGGTGTACCTATCTTGCACTAAAACTACCTCTGTCTCCAAACATACCTAAGCAAGATTCTATATGACACATGTCATCTAGGAGTTCTATTGGGTGCGTCCAAATGGATTTCTTAGCATATGGTATGTTCCATGCAAACCGTGCACCTATCTTGCATCAAGATTAGCACTATCTCCAAACAGATCGAACCGACCTTCCACTTGAGCTTCTTCACCTAGGATTATCATCGGGTGCTTCCATAATGGTTTCTGAGCCTATGGTGCATTATGCGCAAACGATGCACCAATCTTCCACCTAAACTAACAATGTCTCCAAACAAATTGAAGCGAGATTCCAAATGATACACATGATCTAAGAGTTCTATCGGGTGCGTCCAAATTGATTTATGAGAATATGGTACGTTCTATGCAAACCGTACACCTATCTTTCATCAAGATTAGCACTATCTGCAAACAGACCGAACCGGGCTTTCACTTGAGACTCTTCACCTAGGAGTACCATCGGGAACTTCCACAACGATTTCTGAGCCTATGGTGCACTGGGCACAAACCATGCAACTATCTTGCACCGAAACTAATACTATCTCCAACTGGACTGAAGCGAGATTCCATATGATACACTTCATCTAGTAGTTCCATCGGGTGCATCTACAGTTCCATCGGGTGTGTCCAAATTGATTTCTGAGCATATGGTATGTTCCATGCAAACCGTGCACCTATCTTGCATCCAGATTGGAACTATCTTCAAACAGACAGAACCAAGGTTCCACATGAGCCTCTTCACCAAGGAGTACCATCGCGTGCGTCCAAAATAGTTTCTTAGCCTATGGTGCATTTGGCACAAACCGTGTACCTATCTTGCACCGAAACTAACACTATCTCCAAAGAGACCGAAGTGAGATTCTATATGACACACATTATCTAGGAGTTCTATTGGGTGCTTCCAAATATATTTCTAAGCATATGGTACGTTCGATGCAATTCGTGCACCTATCTTGCATCAAGATTAGCACTATCTCCAAACAAAGCAAACTGAGCTTCCACTTGAGCCCCTTTACCCAGGAGTATCATCGGGTGCATCCAAAATGGTTTCTTAGCCTATGATGCATTAGGCGCAAACTGTGTACCTATCTTGCACCAAAACTACCTCTGTCTCCAAACAGACCTAAGCAGGATTCTATATGACACATGTCATCTAGGAGTTCTATTGGGTGCGTCCAAATGGATTTCTTAGCATATGGTATGCTCCATGCAAACCGTGCACCTATCTTGCATCAAGATTAGCACTAACTCCAAATAGATCGAACCGACCTTCCACTTGAGCCTCTTCACCTAGGATTATCATCGGGTGCTTCCATAATGGTTTCTGAGCCTATGGTGCATTATGCGCAAACGATGTACCAATCTTCCACCTAAACTAACAATGTCTCCAAACAAATTGAAGCGAGATTCCAAATGATACACATGATCTAGGAGTTCTATCGGGTGCGTCCAAATTGATTTATGAGAATATGGTACGTTCTATGCAAACCGTACACCTATCTTTCATCAAGATTAGCACTATCTACAAACAGACCGAACCGGGCTTTCACTTGAGCCTCTTCACCTAGGAGTACCATCGGGAACTTCCACAACGATTTCTGAGCATGTGGTGCACTGGGCACAAACCATGCAACTATCTTGCACCGAAACTAATAATATCTCCAACTGGACAGAAGCGAGATTCCATATGATAAACTTCATCTAGCAGTTCCATTGGGTGCATCTACAGTTCCATCGGGTGTGTCCAAATTGATTTCTGAGCATATGGTATGTTCTATGCAAACCGTGCACCTATCTTGCATCAAGATTGGAACTATCTTCAAACAGACAGAACCAAGGTTCCACATGAGCCTCTTCACCAAGGAGTACCATCGCGTGCGTCCAAAATAGTTTCTTAGCCTATGGTGCATTTGGCACAAACCGTGTACCTATCTTGCACCGAAACTAACACTATCTCCAAAGAGACCGAAGTGAGATTCTATATGACACACATCATCTAGGAGTTCTATTGGGTGCTTCCAAATATATTTCTAAGCATATGGTACGTTCGATGCAATTCGTGCACCTATCTTGCATCAAGATTAGCACTATCTCCAAACAAAGCAAACTGAGCTTCCACTTGAGCCCATTTACCCAGGAGTATCGTCGGGTGCATCCAAAATGTTTCTTAGCCTA
>NW_018396501.1:33220-42381 GCF_000003195.3 Sorghum bicolor | reverse complement strand
AGATCCGGTTCAAGTTCCACATCTTCGATATCTTGAACTTGGTCTGGTACCCGAAGACACTTTTTCAGTTGAGACACATGAAATACATTGTGGATCCCGGATAATCGTTCGGGCAGTTTAAGGCGGTAAGCTACCTGTCCACATCGGTCAAGAATTGGAAATGGACCAATGTAACGAGGTGCTAATTTGCCTTTAATGCCAAAACGATTTACTCCTTTCATTGGGGATACTTTCAGATACACATGGTCACCTTTGGCGAACTTTAAGGGTCGACGTCTTTTATTGGCATAGCTTTTCTGTCGGGATTGAGCAATCTTCAAGTTAGTTTGGATTTGTTTAACTTTGTTCTCAGTTTCTTTCACTAAGTCAACCCCAAAGAAACACCTTTCTCCAGGTTCCGACCAATGTAGTGGAGTTCGACATCGTCGGCCATACAGTGCCTCAAAGGGAGCCATCTTAAAACTTTCTTGGTAGCTATTGTTGTAGGAAAACTCTGCTAGAGGCAAGCAGTCATCCCACTTATCTAGAAAATTCAGGGCACAAGATCTTAATAGATCTTCTAGGGTTTGATTTACCCTCTCTGTTTGCCCACCTGTTTGAGGGTGGTAGGCTGTACTATATAAAAGTTTGGTGCCCAAAGACTCATGTAAGCATTTCCAGAACTGGGAGACAAATTGTGTGCCTCTATCTGACACTATTGTCTTTGGCACCCCATGCAGACTTAGTATACGATCAAAATAAATCTTAGCATAGGTGGAGGTATAATACGATTTCTTTACAGGTAAGAAGTGTGCTGTTTTGGTGAGACGATCCACAATGACCCAAATAGAATCAAAGCCTTTGGCCGTCTTGGGCAGTCCTACTATGAAATCCATACTAATGTCATCCCATTTCCATGCTGGAATAGGCAAGGGTTGCAACTCTCCAGCGGATTTGAGATGAATAGCTTTGACCTTTCGGCATGTGTCGCATTGGGCCACATAGCGGGCTATTTCTATCTTCATTTTCGTCCACCAAAACCTTTGCTTCAGGTCCTGATACATCTTATTGCTTCCCGGATGAATAGAATATCTCATGGTATGAGCTTCATCCAGGATTTGCTGACGTAGCCCAGGTATCTTTGGAACCACTAACCGGTTTTTGAACCAGATTACGCCTGCATCATCCACTTTAAAGTCTGTGGGTGCTCTGTTAGAAATTTTCTCTTTAAGATATTTCATGCCTTTGTCTTCTTTTTGTGCCTCTATGATTTGAGCTTCGAGATTGAAATCAATCATTAGATTGGCAAGGCTTCCTTGGGAAATCATTTCTATCCCCAGGTTCTCTAGCTCTTGGCACAAAGTTATATCTTTAGGCGTCACTGTTAAGCAATTACAGTGAGCCTTACGACTGAGGGCATCAGCTACCACATTCGCCTTGCCAGGGTGATAATGCACCTCAAGGTCGTAATCTTTGATTAATTCTAGCCACCTTCGCTGGCGCATATTAAGTTCAGCTTGAGTAAAGATGTACTTCAAGCTCTTGTGATCTGTGTATAGATGACATGTGTTCCCCAACAGATAATGGCGCCAGATCTTTAATGCATGTACTACGGCGGCTAGTTCAAGATCATGGGTCGGGTAATTCTCTTCATGTGGTTTAAGCTGTCTGGAAGCATATGCAATTACTCGACCCTCCTACATTAGCACACAGCCTATCCCTATCCCTGATGCGTCACCATACACATCAAAGGGTTTTTCAATATTTGGCTGGGCTAAGACAGGTGCAGTTGTCAATAATCTTTTCAGAGTCTGGAAGGCTTGCTCACATTCAGGTGACCAAACAAATTTTGTTTGATTCTTGAGCAAGGTCGTGATTGGTTTAGCGACTCTTGAAAAGTCCAGGATAAAGCGACGGTAATATCCCGCCATACCCAGAAAACTACGGACTTCATGTACCGTAGTCGGGGGCTTCCAATTCAACACATCTTCTACTTTACCTAGGTATACAGCGACTCCCTCCACTGATAATACATGACCCAAGAAATGGACTTTGTCCAGCCAGAACTCACATTTGCTGAACTTTGCATATAGTTGATGCTCCCTAAGACGGGTCAGCACAACTCTCAGATGTTCAGCGTGGTCTTTCTTAGTCTTGGAGTAGATCAGAATGTCATCAATGAAGACGACTACAAATTTGTCCAGTTCTGGCATGAAGACAGAGTTCATCAAGTACATGAAATGGGCCGGTGCATTGGTCAACCCAAAAGACATCACCAAGTATTCGTACAGCCCATAACGGGTTGTAAAAGCCGTTTTGGGTACATCCTCCGGCCTGATTTTGATTTGATGGTACCCTGATCTCAAATCAATCTTTGAGAATACTTTAGCCCCGGCCAACTGGTCAAATAGCAAGTCAATATGGGGCAATGGGTACTTGTTCTTAATCGTCGCCTCATTCAGGGGACGATAATCGACACACAGCCTTAATGTTTGATCTTTCTTTTTCACAAATAAGGCTGGGCAACCCCATGGAGAGGAACTGGGCTGAATAAAACCTTTTTGCAACAACTCTTGTAGTTGGGGTTTTAATTTGGCCAGTTCTTTCGGTGCCATTCGGTAGGCCCTTCGAGATATTGGGGTTGTCCCTGGTTTCAATTCTATGTTGAACTGGACATCCCGGTCCGGTGGTAGACCTGGTAGGTCTTCAGGAAACACGTCTGGAAAATCCCGAACCACCGGGATATTTTTGACTGCAGCCACATTAGTGGCATGAACCTGCCCAATTGCCCGTTTGGGAGTAGCTAATTGGATTAGAAGGTAAGAATTCTCATTGGGCAATGGTATTTTAATGGTTCGATGCAAAGTGTCTAGCACAACCCCTCGTTGTGCCATCCAGTTCATGCCTAGTATGACATCAATCTCCTGGTCTTTAAGAACAATCATGCTAGTGGGAAAGGTATGCCCAAGAAATTCGATGGGTATCTGGTGAACCATTTCTTTAGAACTCAGCCGTCCTCCTGGCGACTGTATATAAAAATGATCTTGTGTTTCCCCAATGGGTATGCCATGCTTCGTCACAAAGGTACGGTTGATGAATGTATGAGATGCACCAGAATCGAAAAGCATTAAAGCAGGATGGTTCGCAATAGGAAACGTACCCATCATTACCGGTTCTCCTTCCGGTATCGTCTCCTCTTCTGTATGGAAGACTTGTCCCACTTTCTTTACGGGTTTACCCCTTTGCACATTTTGTCCTTTTCTGAGCCCCAGTCCTGAATTGGCTCGGCTGGGGTTGGCCAATGGGTGGCCTTCGGAAAGTGGGGTTAGTTTGGCGGGGCTAGGGGCATTCCTTAGAAAAATGCCCATGCTTACCACAATTGAAACAAGGATAATTGTGGTTGGGCGGAGCAGTGGGACGAACACCTGGGGCGTTCGGCTGGCGTGGTGCAGTGGCGATGGCAGTAGGTCGAGGATATATGTGCTGCCCTGGTCTATATTGTGGAGGAGAAAAGGGACCACGAAAAGGCGACGGCGCTTGAAAGCGTCCGTGGCCCTGTGGATGATATATGATTCTCTGGCGCTTTTGACCACGACCAGAGAAGGAGGAAGAAGCAGCCTTCTTCTTGGCTTCTTTGTGCTTTCTATTCTTTTCTTCTAAGGCGATGGCAATATTTACCGCTTCATAGAAAGTAGCATTTTGACAGGTGGTCATCATGGTCTGAAGTTTGGTATTGAGACCACGCATGAAACAGGCCTTCTTCTTTCTATCTGTGTTCACATGGTCTGTGGCATATTGAGAAAGATGATTAAATTTTGCCACGTACTCCATGACACTTTTATCGCCTTGCTGCAAGGCGAGAAATTCTTCGGCCTTCATGGCCATAAGACCTTCTGGAATGTAGTGGGCGCGGAACGCGTCATTAAATTCTGTCTAGGTGACCTGGTGTCCTAGACCTTGGATAGCTAGGAAGTTCTCCCACCAGGCACCCGCAGCTCCCCGAAGCTGTTGAGCTGCGAACAGGGGCTTCTGAGTTTCCGAACATCGGATCAGACTGAACTTGTGCTCCATGGTCCGGAGCCAGTCGTCGGCCTCTAACGGCTCATCAGCCTTGGTCAATACCGGGGGCCTTGTCTCGGTAATGTCCACGTACCGAGTTTCTCCCTCTCTATTGTGCTGTGCTCTGAAGTTTGGGGCGGGGTGTGGTTGGCGTTGTGCTAACTCGCGCAACAAGCGAGCGTTGTCTGTAGTGGCACTCAAAAGAACAGCAATGGCATCTGTTAGGGAAGGTGGAGCAGGTGGAGGGTTGGGGATATCATCCCCTCCCTGAGAGGACCCAGCTCCATCAGATCCATGAGTACGCATCGACATCTGCTACAAGAATCATATGTACTTGTTACCACATGGAATCCATAACTTAAAACATATCTTACATACTTCCATTTATTTATCAAACATCAGTTCAACACACTGGAAACAAATGAGTACAACTTCTTAAACTGAAAGAAAACTCTATACTACAGAACCGACCCCACTACGGTAGACTAGGAATTCTACAACGACGTTGCCCGCAACTTCACCGAACTAGTCGGTGTGGTCAGAGCCGTAGCCCGGGTCGTCATTGTCATCGTCATGGTTACCCCCCGGGTTATCGTCGCCGGAGTCGGATTCCTCCTCGTCACTGAGGTCTTGGTCGGGTTCCCCAGCATCTGCCAACTCTCCGTCCGTGTCCATCTCCCCTTCACCTGGAGGTGGATGGAGCTGATGATATAGGTCGAATGCAATATCACAGTACTGCATCGCCAAGTCATTGACGGTATCTAGATGATGTGCCAGCTCGAGCTTCTCCAGTTGTAGCTGGTCTTCCCGCTGCCACGCGACATCCCTCTGCGCGGTGACAGTGGCCGCCATCTTCACGTACTAATCTTTAAGTTACTTGGTTTTGTCCAGCTTAGCCTTCAGTCTGGTCAACTCGTGCCTGTGTGCGCTCCTGGCCTCCTCATCTCGGGCAATAGCGGCATTCCTTTCTTCCACCATACGGGACAACATTGCCTCGCAGTTCTCGGTAGCTTGTTTTTGTTTTGTTAGTTGAGCTTTAAGTTCACCAATCTCCATGACGTTGTACATCCTTTCTCTCGTCACTTTGGTTAGCTCGGCGGACAACCTTTCCACCTCTTGCCGAGATGGTGAACGGCTACTGCTTGCTTGATCACTTCGCGGGGCCAACTGGTGTCTAGGCACCCCTTTAGGACCAGTCCTCTTGCGCGGAGTCTGCTTCCAACGAGCCATCCTGTAGAGGGTAAGTTTGGATTAGTAAGGGAGACCTTACAAGTTAGCAAGAAGGGGATTGATTCTATACAACCCAACCCGATCAAGGAGGAAGGAACTTAACCAAGTGATATATCGTGATGCATGCACGGACTTACGGTTCCTACTAGCAATTCATAACGATAAAACTTAAAAACTTTACAACATAGGGCAATAATTTATGTTGCTCCTCCACACCACTTCAAAAATTATAACAAGGCCTGCAGACAGGGGTAAGATAGGACTAAAGCACTTGGACTCAAAATAGGCAAGTTTATAGTATTGAATCCAAATGGTTTTGAAGGTTTTCAAAGGATACAGCAGTCATCTTAGCAACGAATGCTCTGATACCAGCTGTGGCAGAACCTCCTAAGTGTTTGGGCCCACTGACACCTGTCATTGTCCCAAGGACCTCTGACGGTGATGCCGGGGATCCTCCCACTCTAGAAGTCCGATGAGCATCGTAGGATGCTCATTCCACCGCTACCTGTGGCGTATCAAACAAGCTCGTCTTGACCACTAGCGATGGTCCATTAATGAGAACTTCTTCTTCTCGCCCTTATAGGATAGCAAGTGGCCACTTTAACACCAAGATCACTCGTTGCGAAGACATTGCAGTATCGCACATGACATAAGACCAAAATAATATTTCAGAGTAAAACAGCGGAAGTATTACATAACTTAATTTACAAAAGTAGTTCTTCCAAGTAGTAGAGTGTTATTACAAGCCAGATCCAGCAGAGCAACTTAAACTTTAGTACACAGATTACAAACTTACAGACCCTGCCCATGGGTCACGCTCACTCTTCTTCATTGTCAACCTCGACGACGGACACACAACAGGGTTCGAAACATGTCGGCTCCTGAACTTCACCTGCAACAGGGGTTATAAAACCCTGAGTACGGGAGTACTCAACAAGACTTACCCGGCGGAAAAAAGAGGAGAGATTAGGAATGCAGGCTTGGGGTAGACAAGGAGTGGCTGAGCAAGGAGCCAAAGTGTTTTGCTAAAAAGCTTACTAATAGTGCATCCTTACTTTCAAGTTTTACCCGCGAATTCCTCTCCTTAAAAGGTCGAGGAGTTCGAGGACAGTCTATCTAGTTGCCTCTCACAGACAAGTCTGTGAGTTCCTAGTCCTTAATCAAAGTATTATCTATCCAACGGCCACAACTTCATGTCACTCTGAGTCCGGGAATTGGGATCCGAACCTCATGAGACATTTCCCGCTTTCTCATTTTATCACTTAGTTGCATAATTAACTACGATGAGGGTCAGTGGATTGAGTCTCCCAATCGGGGAGCAACGACGATTCGAACCGCTTAGCAATCCAGCTGGAGTTCCTAACCACCCGACATATGTAGAACTAAATCTTGCATATGTCAACCCAAATCAAGCTTTCCCCAAATTTGACTAGGTTCGCAGCACCCGAGAGCACAGTACTCCACCATCCTACAGCCGATCTAGATGTTTCCCAGTCATCTCAGATCCGTAAGGTGGGTGCACGCTACTCTCGCCATCGCTCCACGCCCAGTGCGTGAGTAGCTGTTCGCGTCGAGGGATCACAAGACTGGGCTTACCGAGGGCAAGTGGCTAGTACTATAAGTTCTCAACCCATCAGGCCACCAACGGACCGGTCCTTAATCAACACAGTTGGAGACACTACTTTAAGACTCCATTCTTAAAGCAAGTCCACCGACCGGTCTCAAATTGAGACATCATTGATGATAAGTGTATTCCACAACAACCCTTCAAACTTTCTTGTTTGAAAACCTATCTAGTAGCAGGGCTAAGCATTACTACGCGATTTCAAAATAAAATAGGTGTCAAGGACAGGATAACAAATATCAAGGTAGTAAATGCAGCTAGTAGGTTAACCCAATTCTCAACTACCTAATGCAGCATTTTCAATTCATAAGTGATAAAAGATTTAAAACATTCAAGGAGGGGTTAATGTATCCGGGGCTTGCCTTGGTTGCAGAGCTGAGAGGGTTCCTCGGAGACTTCCCAAGTCTCGAATTCTACTTCCTCGAACGGAGCACCGACTTCGGGGTTCGGTTCAACGGTCGCTCCTTCGGTCACGTGTACTATACGCAAAATGATGGATGCTCATGATATGCGTATGACAAATATTTAAGAAGGACCGAGTTAAGTACAACTGGCCTTCTCGGTGCAATACAGACTAAGCAATAATTAAAGTTGTTTAACATCTTAGTGTCTTTACCCAAGAGGTTGCATCAGTAAACTAAGATTCCTCTTAATTCACAATTATCCTTAATTAACTAATTATTAATCCTTTTTTCCTTAATTAATTATTAATTAAGTATTAATGACAGGAATTAATCATTAATGCCAAACAATAATTAAATGCCAAAGGTCATTAAGGTTAATGACCTCAGGTCATCACACAATCCCAAAATCACTCAAACCCTAATTTTGAGAATTTAAACTAATTATTATCTAATTATTTTAGAATTATTATTTAATTATTATTAAGGGTATAATAATATTTTATTCAAACAGTATCCAAATGCCACCAAATTTTGTGTGAAGCGTGGGAATAATATTTAGTGGCATCCCACAAATGTTGGTGATTTTTCGACATGCAATTAAATTATTAAAAATCATAGAAGTTTTATTTGCTAATTAAAAGAGGCAATTTTTATACACATGCCAACTACCAGAAAATATAACCTAATATTTTTCCTATGTTCTATTCATTTTATGGAATCTATACAAAAATTTCCATGATTTTTGAATCAGTATATAATTTTCTACACAAAATCAAACATACAATAAATTTTGCATAAAAAGAAAAAGGAAAACAACACTATGCCGCGAGCGGCCCAGGAACTCGGCCCGCAGGCCGGCCCGTCCGCGCTCGGCCCAAGAGCGCTGCACGCGCCTCCTTCCTCCACAGGCGGTCACTGACGGGCGGGTCCCGCCCGTCAGACCCTTCTTCTACCTCCCGCCACCGGCTCGGCCAACCTCCGGCACGCCGTCGGTGAGCCTTCGGCTCTTGTGGCAGAGCGGTCTAGCTTCCCCGGCTTCTCGCGCATCTCCTGGGACACTTAGATCATGTGCTACTCCCCTCTAATCCCCTTGCCCGCGTCTATGTCTGACGGCGAGGCTAATGGCGCGAACACCGGACGCTACACGCGGATAGAACGCAAACCAAAGGACGCATGAGCATCAGGGGCTCACCACAACTTCGACAAGGTAGAGAGCGGTGGTGGAGGAGCTCAGAGAAGAGCTGGCCGCGGTGAGGTGTTTGCGGCGGCGCTTCGGCCGGAGTTGGAGAGGAGAACGGCTCGGTTACGGCCTATGGGAGGTTAAAGCTTGTGCTAGGGGGTGCAATCGGTGGCGGAGTTCTTGGCGGAGCTGCTGGGAGTTCGCTGGTGGCTTGGAAGGGAGCGAGTGAGGTGAATTTGGGAGTGCAGCAAGGTCGTCGGCGTCAAGCAGAAAAGGAGAAAACGAGGTGGCCGTGCAGTGTGGTCACTGAGGGGAGTGGATGAGCACGCCGGCGGCTCGTCCACTTCATGGCGGGCTCGCGCAGCCAAGCAGCTGCGTGGCTAGGGGCGTGGTGGCACTGGACGCAGCGGCTCTGCCCCGGCGGTAGAGCATCCCCCCTGCTCGAGCACTGTAGCGAGCCCTATCCAACCATTTTGTGTTTTTGCAAAATTCGCCCAAATTTTGAACTGAAGACAAAATTCCACCAAAACAAAAGTTGTTCAACTTTTTGAGCTCTACAACTTTCATGTTGGTCACTTTTCAAGATTCCAAATAGATTTTGAATTGGAGATTCAAATTGGAAAAGAGGACACTTTTTGGAGAACTGTATTTTCAAAATTACTTTGAATTTTGCATTGAAACTTCA
>NW_018396501.1:30491-33120 GCF_000003195.3 Sorghum bicolor | reverse complement strand
CAAGATCTATAACTTTGCTTTTGAACTCAACTTCAAATTTTGCTTAGTTTTTAAATTGCACAAAAGGGGGCAAATCTAGGGTTCAAAAATCAGGGCTTTCCCCCTATTTTCTCGGAAATCTTCCACCCTAGGAATTAAACAACCAACACAAGCATCACTTCACAACATAAGCACACTTTACTTCCCTAAGCACAAGCAATCAAAATAAACTTGTTTTAAGTTGGTGCATAAGTTGTGCTTAATCAATATGCTATGCAATGCTCATGATGACATGGTCCAGTTTTAGTAACCGTAACATCGGGATGTTACAATAGAGCATGACTATTGTTTTGCAAATGATGTAGCAACAGGGCAAGAGATGTATCTATGGAAGCATATCCCCCAAGCTTGAGTTTTGCAAAAATCAAGATTGGTTGAAATTAATTCAATGTTGCATAATGATTGGTTGGACATACCTTGCATTTGTCACTTCTTTGATCTTTTGCTCCAAACCTGGTAAGGCTAGTGACAAGAATACTTGATTGAATATTTTGATAATTATAATTCTATGCTCAATTAACAAGGGTAGTGCAGTAGAAACACTCGTGTCATGGTCTAAATAGTGCTTGTTTTAGGACACTAAGCTTGTCCTTAGGAAACCTTCAAGATGTGGTTTTGTGAAGTGGTTTCCCCTCCTAACACCAATCTAAGTGTACTACTCCCAAGATTCACCACAACGAGATCTACAATATTTATGATACGCATATCTGTCTACAACCACCCTTTCAAAAACTTTAGGAACAGGGAGCATGAGGGGGTTGAAGATCTCATGTGGGGCAATGTTAGAGAGACTAAGTGAATCAGGAGATTTTTCATATGAGCAAGGGACTGATGGGGTGTTAATGAAGTAGCTTCCTTGCTTATTGAAGACTCCATCATTTTCTACTTCCAAGGATGACTTGACATGTATGTCAAAAAATTTCCTTGGATCATCTCTTGAATTGATCTTATCTAAGGCCTTGTCCATCCATTTAATGGCAATAGCACATTGGTTTTTAATGCTCTCCAGCCATGGATGTTGTTCTTCTCGATCTTCTATATGGTCTTGATGATTCCTATGCATGTGATATCTAGATGGATTTCTATAATCATCAGGAGGTTTAGGAGAAAGAGCATAGAACAAGCCATAGTGGTCAAGGATGGATTTAGAGATGGGTTCGTATTCTATATCTAATGTGGGCATAGAAGGGGAGAGGATAAGAGTGGCTTCTAGATGGCATCACTCTCCTTCTATGGCATCACTTGACATGCCATCCTTGAGTCTTTCTAATTGTCCTTCAAAGGGATTATATTTGAAAAGCTTTCTAAGAAATCTATTTTGAAGATTCAAACATAAGCACTAAAAGATCTCTTATGAAGTGAGAAGTTTAAACTCCTCCCAAAATCATTGAAAAGGATTTCTAAAGGTAGAATTACTTCTTCCTTTAGAGGATTTTGGAGTACTTCTAGTTTGGGATGGATAGCCAAATCATAGGATTGGAATGTTTGCAAAGTGGCTACGCAAACTTCCTCTTCTAATTTGGGGGATGATTCCTTCTCTACCTCTAGGATTTCATCATGAAGGCTAGTGCAAGGATTGTGTCCACTAATAATAAGGACAAACCTCACCTCACTAATGGATAAAGAAAGGAAAACACCTCCCAAAGTGGTATTATTGTTGACAGTAGATAAGTACTCTTTTTATCCGTCAACATAGCATGAGAAAGGACTTAAATCAGAATACTATCTAGCTATAGGGGTTATCACTAACAGAATTCCACAAGTTTTTGTGATTGTCTATTTCTATAGGGGTTATCAGAATAAGAACAAAAGGAGGTCCACATGTTAGATTTACATAGAGAGATTACGTGAAACGTCAACTCTAGAATACTCTAGAAGGTTTGGGAAGACACCACCTGAAAGGTGGGGCCCACCTACCATAGGGCAGGGGTGGGCGCCCCACCCTATTAGGGGTGGCCACCTGGAGGCAGAGGCCAATCAGATTCATTCTCGCGAATTCTACCTCCACCAACTTTAAGGATTAATCTTAAGTGCACGTGTAAGTCGGTTTGATCCAAGGGTCGTGGTGCTTCTTTGGGGGCTATAAATAAAGACCTTGACCCCCCTAGAGGAGGAGTTCATTATTATTGTCTTAGAAGATCAAGAGAATAATTAGATAGAGAGGGGTCCCTCAAATGGATCTGTCTCTATATGATTCTTAGCTACCATCTCAATTAGATATCTATAGTTCTTCAATATAGCTACATAGCAATAGATCTAGAAGGAGTCAAGTTAATCTTGGAGTCCGGATCAATCTTCAGTTCTTGGTAAACTCTTATTCTCTTTGTTATATTTATATTAGTTCTTGCTACTATGAATATGACTTTAATCTATTTGATTATATCGGAATTGACTCTATTCTATTTGCTTATGTTCTCAATTATATTATTCTTAGTCTACTTTGATTATATGCTTAGCGTAGTTAGATTAGAATTATGTTTATGCATAGGATCGTATAGCACTTACTCATTAGGCCGATGGGTAAGTGATATATATTGTGTAGGTGAGGTGCCTAGACTGTATTTATCTGCGATTACCCCTTATAGCTAGT
>NW_018396501.1:11324-13010 GCF_000003195.3 Sorghum bicolor | reverse complement strand
AGTTTTTACACATATTGTAGCATCTACTTTTTCGATGACTTCGTCATATTTTACGTTTTATTACGAGTTCTTAGGAATTCGTCGAGTCAAACTCAGCTTTTTCTCAAGTTCCGCGTGAGCACCTCTTGGCCGTGACATCCGGGCGCATCGCTGTTGTCGGGATCAAAGTGTTCGAGTTACCACCTTTGTCGATTGTAAGGTCAAATCGGCTGGCACGCCTTTACGTTTAAATCGGGTATTAGCCCTTTGTGTTTGCAGATCAGCTTTTGCATCAACAATATTCATATATTTATCTTATGTGACACTTACCCTGCATGAGAGATAGATAAAGACATGGTTAAGGTCTCCATGATTGCATGTAGTGCTCATTGCTCATTATCCATTGCAAGTCCCTTCCCAGTGGTAAAAATATAAATTACAATACCTAGAATACTCTAGGTTAAAATGCTACATTGGTATTATCTATGCACTTGTAGATCCTTTATTTATTTATTCCTAGAAAAGCATATAAATTTAATACCAGCACTTCTACATCATGTCAGGGATGACAAAGCTTAAGTGATGTTAAGTAATTATGATGTCGTTGCTAGCGATAGGTTTAGAAGTCTATTTTTAGTAGTTGCGTTAAGAAGTGTCAACAATTATCAAGACCCGTATAAAGATGTTGAAGAAGAATAGGGTCTTGTAAGGCTAGGTCTAAACCTAAATTTATAGGAAGATTAAAAGATTCCCTAAGTGTAGCCAAAAGTTCATTACCTACTTGATCAGAAGATAGGACCTTGGGTACATTACCTTCTTGATTAGAAGATATGACTCTAGCTATAGAAAAGTGTTGGCTTTGACCTATTGCAACCAAACATGTGCGTAGGTCATAGCTAGATGTGAGAAATATGGGCTCTAGTGGCTCTAAGCTTACCCTGATGGGTGCAAGATCGATAGATAGGCATGGAATTTGGGTTATCTATAAGGATAGAAAAGAAAAGGAAAAAAGAAAAGATGAGATAAAAGAAAATTGTAAAAGTATAATACATGGTTAAGCATGATTTAAAGTTATCTTAGCAGACCGTCTTTCTACCTGGTAACGACGCTAGAAATGCTTGTTGATATTAGATACGCACACATAGAATTAATCTGCAAGCGCACGAATATCGGTGAGCACTTCACCCGGGAGATATTTTAGAGTATCGTTATTTATATTTTTACCACTGGGAAAAAGCGTGCATCTGACTAACCCAAATCTATACTTAACCCTTAGTCTTGCAAGATAATATAGTGAGATATGAGCGATATAGAGAGTACTCCTCCATTAGTGTTCCTCTAACCTATGGTAAGATGTGTAGATATTGTTCTAAGGGCGGCACCTAGAGAAAAGAGACACCTCAGAGAGTGCTTAACTCTGGCACACTATTTCCTACCTTACCTCCTGACGGGACATGGATTATAGAGACACCAAGGGGATTGTCACTTCCCCCGATGCTACCACAAATCCGGCCAAATAGGGAGTATCTGAGTATTCCTAGCCCAAGCACCATGCTTACGCTATGAATGATTACTGTATTTCCAATGCAAAGAAAATAAAGTAAACCCGTAAACCAAAGAACAATAAGAAACATAAATGTCGAGCATATCAGTAAGGGGTAACCCGACTGATGACCATGTCAGGATTATCCATACACAATTCGAGGC
>NW_018396501.1:0-10534 GCF_000003195.3 Sorghum bicolor | reverse complement strand
GTCTATTTCTACAGGGGGTTATCAGGAAATACGGAAGAAAGGCCCACATGTCGGGATTACATAGAGATATTAACGTCCCGCGCAATTTTACGTCATCTAGAAGACTCCAGAAGCCACGGGAACGAACGGGAAGGCGAACGGGCCCGGGGGCAGGGCGCCGGCCCACCCCCCTTGGGCGCCCGCCCAGGAGTTGTAGTCAAACACGTTCAACTTTGCGGACCAAGCTCCACCGACCTAAAGGATCAAGGATAACCGTTCAATCAATGTCGGTTTGATCCGACGGCCCAGGTCCACTTGAGGGGACTATATAACCAGACCCCCTGGCCCCTGGAGGAGGCACCCCTTGATCATTATTCATTATTCATAGACAGAGCAAAAGCTAGGGTTTAGAGATGAGAGCTCTCCTCTCTTCTCTAAACTAGAGTAGATCTAGATAGCAGCGAGATGGAGAGCGAAGGAAGATTAGAGGAGAGGCCGGCCTGTCGGTTCTTCCTCCGGTTGTACTTCTTCATGATCAAGCTCTAATCAAGCTTGCTCATGGGATGACTCTGGTAATCTACTTCTAATTCATTATGCATGGTCTGGTTCACAACTCTTTTGAGTACTTTAATCTATAGGACGCTATAGGTGAGAGTTGTAGTATAGGTGTAAGCGAGGTGCTTAGATCTAGATTACTTGTGGATATCCCCTGTCTAGCTGGATCGTGTGGTAGGCCGCGTAGGTGACAGTTACGTTGGTCCTCTGTAGTCCACCTCTCGTTAGCAGGATGGGTAGGGTTTATCGGCCTAAGGATAAGCATCCTTTGTGGTGTACTCTTATCACGTGGTTCCTCCCGGACATAGACATACCCCTTTGAAGTAGAGAAACCATAGTTACCCTCTCTATTCTGCTACCATCGCCCATATATTAGAATTGCTCTACTCTCTATTCCCATATTGTCACCTATTGTTATCTTACCTTTAATATTGTTCTTATTCGATTCTACCATCTTTCCTATTTACACCTATCTATCTATCTAGGTTAAGTTAGAGCGTAGTTAGTTCTCGCGTTTCCCTGTGGATACGATAAAACCTTTAACCGGGTAAAAGCTTCAACGGTATCCGTGCGCTTGCGGATTATCTGTGTGCGTATAAATACCATAGTACACTGTATTGCCATGCTGGGGATGACAACCTAGTATTCAAGTGGTGTTAGCAAGTGTCAACAAGCATTTTTGGCGCCGTTGCCGGGGAAACGGTTGCTGAGTTGGCTACGAACTAGCTTAATCATTTTCTAAAAAATAAAAAAATATATAAAAAAAATATATATTCCTTTTATCCTTTGCCTCATCTCTGCTAATCTTTCTTCTTTTCTAATCCTTGATCTTTGGTCTATCATGAATTCAAACATGTCTATCTATGAATTTCATAGACCTACGGCCACACATCTCGAACCACCAAAATCTTCAAAGCCTATCATAGCATCTAGTTTTGAGATAGACCCCGAATACATAGAATTTGTTCAAAAACAACCTTTCTCAGGAGAAGGTGAGGAAAACCCATACACACCTAAGAGAGTTTTATCGAGTCTGTGACCTCCTTCGCATAGAAGGAATGTTCGATGAGACCCTCAAATGGAAGCTCTTTCCGTTCTCTTTAACGGGAAAAGCTAGACATTGGTACAAACTCAAAGTAGGGAGTGTTCATGGAGATTGGAAAGAGTTACATAATATTTTTCTTTTAAAATATTTTCCAATCTCTAAAGTGGCGGAACTTCGGCGTGAGATTATTTCTTTTAGACAACTGGAAGAAGAATCTCTTGGCAAATCATGGGACCGCTTTATTAACCTTACTCTCACTAGCCCAAAGCTTTCTATTCCACAAGAAGTTCTTCTAATTCACTTTTTTGAGGGCCTTTGTGGGGGAAAATAAGCAAACCTTGAATATAGCCTCTGTTGACGGTCCTTAAGTATCAAATTTAATTATCAAATAAATAACGAAAAGGATCCAAATGAAATCAACAACTAGACTTAGGGTTTTATCTGACTGAATTCCACGAAGTTTGGTGTATGTCTATTTTTGCCGGGGGTCATCAGGAAATAAGGAAGAAAGGCCCACATGTCCGCGATACATAGAGATATCAACGCACCGCGCAATTTTCTACCATCTAGAAGACTCCAGAAGCCATGAGACCGAAGCGGAGGCGAAACGGGGCGAGGCCCAGGGCGTCCGCCCTGAGGACCTGGGCGCCCGCCCACCTCTGGATTCCGTTCCGGACTCTCTTCGCACACGACGTTCCACCGACCTATTGGATCCAGAATAACATAGTACCACCTCGCCTATCGACCCAAAAACACATAGAAGGTGAGGACTATATAAGGAGACCCCCTCTGGCCCCTGGAGAAGACAAGAAATTATCATAGAGATTGAGGGGTGCCCTCGAAGGAAAACCTCTTCTCTAAATAATATTTCTTTTTAGGCTTAGCAACCAATGTAAAGTAGAAATAGATCTTCTAGTTTCTACTAGATTGAGAGAGATAGAGTGGAGGTGTAGAGTGGAGGAAGCCCGGCTTGTCGGTGTCTACTCCAAGCTTGTACCTGCGGGATCAAGTTCTCCTAACCCGAAGCTTGCTCCTAGGATTCTTCAGTAATTCGACTTCTAATACTAGTAAGTTCTTGTTTTATTGTTCTTTGGTTTATGAGTTTACTTTAATCATCTTCCGGTTGAGTATTAGAGTAATCATTGCTGGCGTAAACGTGGTGTTTAGGCTGGGGTACTCATAGATATTCCCTGACTAGCTGGACCGTGGTAGTAGTGAGGAACGTGACAATTCCGAGCTACCTTTGTAGATCACATCTCGTTAGCAGGAAGGATAAGGTTTATAGGTGCGGGTCGAACATCCTTTGTGTTGTCTAGATTCCGTTAGCCTCCCCATTAGAACAGTAGATCATCCTTACCAAGGTTAGAAGGAGACTACGGTTGCAGTCTTCTCTATTTATCACTCACATCGAAAGACATTCTTTGTGCCTAAAGGGATAGTAGTAATAGATTTGGTTAGTCAGATGCACCCTTTCTCCCAGTGGTAAAAATATAAATACGATAACTCTGGATAACCTCCCGGGTGAAATGCTCACCGATATCCGTGCACTTGCGGATCATTTTCTAATTGCGTTACCAAATATCAACAAGCATTTCTGGCGCCGTTGCCGGGGAGAAAGACGGTTTCCTGAGATAACTTTGAGTCTTGCTATTATCTTGTATTATACTTTTATACTTTTATTCTTTTATCTTTTTATTTTTATCTTTATGGATAACTCAAATTCCATACCTATTATTAAATTCTTTGCACCTTCGGAGACCAGCCATAGACCATGGGAGTCAACACGTCCTGCCCCTAATTATGATCTGTGTCCGGAGTTGATTGCAATAGGTCAAAACCAACCCTTTTCTATAGCCGAGGTCCTATCTTTTAATCAAAAAGATAATGCACTTTTAGCTACACCTAGGGAATCTTTTAATCTTTCTATAAATTCTGGTTCAGACCTAGCTCTACAAGACCATGTTTTTCCTAGATATTTTCACATTGTTCTTAATCATATAACCTTTGGTAGAGTCCTTCTTTCTTTATCTATTAGTAAAGGAAGGTATGTCTTCATTTGTGGACATCCTTCTTGCACTAGTCTTCATAGAATAATCTTAGAGATAGAGAAGGAATCATCTCCCAGACAAGGAAAGGAAGTTTCAATAGCCAATTTCCAAACATTTCAATCCCATGATTCGGCTATCCATCCCATCCTTGAGCTTAATAGTTTTTACTATGCTCTTTCTCATGAACCTCCCGATAATCCTATGAATCTCTCTAGACATCCCATGCATAACAAGGAGGATCGAGAAGAGCAACATCAATGGCTAGAGAGCATTAAAAATCCATGTGCTATCACCATTGAATGGATAGATAAAACAAATTTGAGAGACAATCCTAGAGGAATTTTTAGCATTCATGAAGAATCATCCTTGGAGTTTGAGAATGAGAGAAACAACAGTGAGCATGGAAGTTATTTCATAAATACCTTACCTAGTCCTTGCTCATATAAAACATCTCTCCAATCAATTAGTCTCTCCATCCTTATCACATTTGAGATCTCCAACCCTCTCTTCTTTTCTATTTATAAAAACTTTAAAAGAGCGGTTGTCGATGCATATGTCTATAATAAATATTGCAGATCTCGTTGAGTTAATTGATGGGTTCCCAAGGACAAGCTTAGTGTCCTAAAACAAGCACTTCTAATTATTTGCAACATTGCCTTGTGTATTGAGCATATAAAGATAATTGTAGAAATATTCCTTCGGGTATTCGTGCCACTAACCTTTCTAGGATTGGAGCAAGAAGATCCGAGGAATGACAAGTGCAAGGTATGCCAAACCAATCATCATGCAACATTGAATTAAATTCATCCAATCTTGAATTTTGCAAAATTCAAGCTTGGGGGAGTACTTTACATAAAAACATCATTTGCCATGTTGCTATGTTGGTTGTCCTTACCTTTGAGACATGCTCAATTTGTTAAATACTAATTACACTACTTCACCTCCACTTGAGTAGATCTCTATAAGTGCTCTCATGCTACCTTTATTTGCTTTAGTATATGTCTAGGTTTGGAGTAGTTTCATTTATCTCTTAAATCAAGCATGGTGCTTAGTTTAGGAATGATGATCTTACTTCCAAAGGATTTTTAAATTAGGCATGGTGCTTAGGTTAAAATGCCCTCCTAAATCAAATTAGACATGGTGTCTAGGTTGATTTTTGAGCCGATAGTATGCTATAGTAGATATGAGATATTTTGTTGGACTAACCCCTGCATGAAAACTTTCAATATCAACCTGGGAAGTCCTGAGATACAAACTCATTGGAGATAAAGGAGACACATGAAGTTTAACAATTTGCACAAGAAGGACATAGCTCATTCATCATAAAGAGATGATCTATGGAGGGTGCCACAAATACGATACACAACCGCAAGAAAAGGAGAGCTTCCACAAGGTGATACTGTACCATCACTCTTAAAGTAAGGTAACATCTTAAGGTACTTGACTATCGCTTTTATAAGCTTCTCCTTGGTTGTAGCATTCACATAAATAAAGAGACAAACATGTATGATTCATAACTCCAAATTAACCAACTCAGTTAATTCAACATGTTTAGTCCTTTAATCTTTGTTCTTAGTACTACCTTCGTGATCCCACACTCCTAATCATATAAGCTAATATGTTGCACATTCAATCTTTGGAAGATATAAACAAAATATATATAGATAGATTATCTTTCCATTAGGTTGAGCCATCTGATCTGACAAATGCTACACTCATGATCCATCAACTTTGTCTTGCTCACTATGCTTTAGGTTAGAGAAGAACAAATACACTTTTGGTTCTGTTGGTGTTTTCCACCAACAGAGCCCATGCACTTGATCTCTGCCTTGTCTCTATGAGCAGGACACATTTTGAGAAACGTGAAGGCGTTTTACAACTCCCAGATTCCATCAAGTGAAGAACTGGGATCTACGAGCACAAACACAATGGAGATCTGACACTTAGTTTCCCAAAGGAAATATTAAAGAACCTCTGTGTCCGAGTTGGTACCTTGTACACTCCAGCAAACTTCGTGGTAATAGAGACTGGCACTGAGGAGAGAGCACCCATCATCTTAGGGAGGCCATTCCTAAACACCAGAAGTGTCATCTACGCTAATGCTGCCAAGATCAGTCTCTACATCAAGGGGAAGAAGGAGATTTTCCTTCAAGAACAAGACTACACAAACTTCAGAACAATCCCGACATGAACCAAGGAAGAGGACCACACAGGAGGAACAGGAACAAGCAAATGTGGACCAAGTCAGCTAAGATGGTCACTGCAGCTCAAGAAGGTCAAGATCGTCGACTCAAGTCACCTTTCTTGATCAAGAAGGACGACCCTGGTGTTCTAAGCATTGAGTGCACAATCAACAGATACTCTTTTCAGAAGACACTCTACGACACCGGATCTGACGTCAACATAATGGCCGTAGTCACTTATCAGCTCCTGCATGAAACCATGCCCCTACAACCAATATACATTCAGCTATAGATGATTTTCAGGTCATTGACATGGGAGAAGACGAGTATGATCCACCCACCATCCTTGGAAGACAGTTCCTCAGCACTATCAAAGCCATCATCTATATTGGAACCGGAGAAGTCCACATACACTTCTCCTCTGAGAAGGTATGCTGCTGTTTTACTGACCCTAACTATATAGTTGAAGACTCTAAGCAGGTCAGGACAAGAAGAAGACAACGCAACCGCAACCAGAGGAGGCAAATCATCAAGGACGGATGGGTAGACTACGAAGGAGAAGTGATAAGGACTGAAGACATACCACTTGACCATAACTGTCTTGAGGAGACCGTAGCACCGAGTCAGGTGTGGAAAGAGAACATAGTTATACACAAAGAGGAGGCGCCATCGGAACCACCGACTACGCCACCCAGTGAATCCCAGGACGACTAAGAAAACATAGAGTCCCGTTCGGAGGACTTAAAAACACCGAACGCCTTGCCAAGAGGTAAACTTGGTAGTTATCCTTTCCCTTTTTAATTATTTCAAATAGTTACTTAGTTAATCATGTTCGTATTATCCTAGAAAGAAAATAAAAATGTAAAAAAAACTGTAAGCCTCATGTGAGTAGACGAGTGGCATAAAACCCATAAGTACATTTACTGTGGTGGCATAAAAATAAAATAAATATTTTTCTGCTTTATAGAAACAAAAATATAAAAACAGGGAGTAATATTTATTAAGGAGTCTCAACATGATAAAGGCTAGATATTTATGCTAACACTTAATCAGTTCCACAAGATTTGTTGTCTATTTGAGCTCCACAGAATTTAAGAATCAAGAAGACTAGCAGACGGAGGACATTCTAATCGCTGTCAAAATACTGCTGACTTTCAAACACACCTCTGCCACCTGCTAGCTACATCAAGAGAAATTACGTCAAAATTCAGCTTGGGGGAGAGCACCCCCATTTATCTCGATAAGTATTTCTATCTATCTTTATACTTATACTATATTAGAATATAAATACACATAACTATGAAAAACCAAATAAAGATTTTATGCTTATATATATTTTGCTTAGTGTGTTTAATAAATAAATAAAGTGGCTATGCTAATATGTATCTAATAAAACTTAAGCATGGATATGATGAATAGTTGCTCTGCCTAATTTGCAAATTTGAAGTTCTCTCTCAAGTTTAGATATAACTGTTATAATTTAAGGCTTGCTCTAGACCTAAACTTGTGGGATGAAAACTTGAGCTGAAGTCTAAGTTGTTAACGGATACGATATGGGAAGGTTGAGCTGCTGTTTATCTGTTCCTAGAGATGCTAGAATTCTGGAGAATTTTACCTTTGAAAATCTTTAAAATGTTGCATGATGAGTTCCTGTATGATGAGAGTTTAAATTCCTACCACAGCCATATATACATGCTTGTTAGACTTTGAGCCACACATTTATTATTTACTGCTTATGAGCATTGAGTGTGGTCAAGCTGTGTAGACCCTTAGGAGCTTGTCATGTGGTTAAATCAAGATTTCACTTGCACGTTCACTCATATATGCTAATTCTACTCCGGAAGTACCATCCAGATATATCCACCCATTCCATCTCCAGAATCACCCAAAAATATTCTACTCCTAATCCGGGAGAGAATAACCAAAAATATTTCTGTTTTCCCCTTGTGAAATAAATGCTCAAGTTATCTTGTTATTACCACTTGCTCTATTATCTCAAGAGATGAATGCTCTGAAAAAAAAGAAAAGAAAAAAAAGAGATACGAGGAAATAAAAAGGAGCAAGTGCTCGGAACCTCGACAGAAAAGAAAAAGTGAGACGAGAGGTAAAAAAGGACAAGTGTCTGACAGTAGAATTAGGGGTGCAAGATACCCACCTGAGAGAAAAGAAAAAGAAGAGCATCTCATTCTCCTCATAAAGTTTCAAAAGCAAGGAAGGTATGTATCCCCTCAAAGAGCAAAGTAGAATTAGACTTCCACCACCATTACTTCCACCATTGTTATCACCATCATCACCATACATCATTTATTCGCCACACATGCACATCTTGATTTGGCTTATTGATTTGTTTCTTTGGATCTATGGTTTGACTATACAATACATGTCTTGTAAGTATGTATACTTTATCTCCCACCTATGAGCTCCAGATATTAAAGCCTTATTAGAGTAGGGTGAGAGAGAAGGCAATGTCACTATGTCTCATACCACAAATACCACATATCTTGAGAGAAGGCATATACCATCACTGCCTCGGTAAGGATCCAAAAATACCACAAAAGAGAGACCTGAGAGAATCATACAAGGAAATTCTGAGTTTTATTTGAAAATCTGCAAAAAACCCCAGAGCTATAGCTGATCAAGAATAAGAGACATGGCACTTGGCTAGACTGTTATATCTTTTAACCACTCAAGACAGAAGTGACAGTTACAAGTCCCATGTGAAGGTAAAGTAAGTAAGTTTTAAGTCTTGACAGTTTACTCTTACTCAGAGATGAGATCTTATTTAAAAAGCATGTGTACCGTCAATTTTTTAATAATATTGCAACAACTTATGATCCATAGCTGAGTCTATCCTTGCTCAGGGACAGGCAAGAGGTAAGCTTGGGGGAGTTTGTTGACGGTCCTTAAGTATCAAATTTAATTATCAAATAAATAAAGAAAAGGATCCAAATGAAATCAACATCTAGACTTAGGGTTTTATCTGACAGAATTCCACGAGTTTTGGTGTTTGTCTATTTCTGCAGGGGGTTATCAGGAAATAAGGAAGAAAGGCCCACATGTCAGGATTACATAGAGATATCAACGTACCGCGCAATTTTCTACCATCTAGAAGACTCCAGAAGCCATGAGACCGAAGCGGAGGCGAAACGGGGCCAGGCCCAGGGCGCCCGCCCTGAGGACCTGGGCGCCCGCCCACCTCTGGATTCCGTTCCGGACTCTCTTCGCACACGACGTTCCACTGACCTATTGGATCCAGAATAACATAGTACCACCTCGCCTATCGACCCAAAAACGCATAGAAGGGGAGGACTATATAAGGAGACCCCCTCTGGCCCCTGGAGAAGACAAGAAATTATCATAGAGATTGAGGGGTGCCCTCGAAGGAAAACCTCTTCTCTAAATAATATTTCTTTTTAGGCTTAGCAACCAATGTAAAGTAGAAATAGATCTTCTAATTTCTACTAGATTGTGAGAGATAGAGTGGAGGTGTAGAGTGGAGGAAGCCCGGCTTGTCGGTGTCTACTCCAAGCTTGTACCTGCGGGATCAAGTTCTCCTAACCCGAAGCTTGCTCCTAGGATTCTTCAGTAATTCGACTTCTAATACTAGTATGTTCTTGTTTTATTGTTCTTTGGTTTATGAGTTTACTTTAATCCTCTTCCGGTTGAGTATTAGAGTAATCATTGCTGGCGTAAACGTGGTGTTTAGGCTGGGGTACTCATAGATATTCCCTGACTAGCTGGACCGTGGTAGTAGTGAGGAACGTGACAATTCCGAGCTACCTTTGTAGATCACATCTCGTTAGCAGGAAGGATATGGTTTATAGGTGCGGGTCGAACATCCTTTGTGTTGTCTAGATTCCGTTAGCCTCCCCATTAGAACAGTAGATCATCCTTACCAAGGTTAGAAGGAGACTACGGTTGCAGTCTTCTCTATTTATCACTCACATCGAAAGACATTCTTTGTGCCTAAAGGGATAGTAGTAGTAGATTTGGTTAGTCAGATGCACCCTTTCTCCCAGTGGTAAAAATATAAATACGATAACTCAGGATAACCTCCCGGGTGAAATGCTCACCGATATCCGTGCGCTTGCGGATCATTTTCTAATTGCGTTACCAAATATCAACAGCCTCTAGAGGATCTTTCTATCACCTACCTGCTAGTGAAGCTTGGAGTTTGATTGATTTATTAAGTGGAAAGTCTCCTAGCTTTTATATCCCTGAGAAAGAGACAGAACCAGTTCCTAGACAAGAAGAAGAAGTTTCGATAGCCAGATCACAACCACTTCAATTCCAAACTTTAGCTATCGATCCTAAACCATCAATACCCCAAAATTCTCCAAGGGAGGAAGGAATTCTGACCTTAAATCTTTCAGATGCTGATGGTTTAGACTTCTGGTTCCATAAGAGACGTTCAAGTAGGGATAATTCAAATCCTCGCAATAATGGTTCTCTTAGAGAATGTCCTGGTTCCTTTTATGAAGAAGTCGAGGATGACATATCAAGTAAAGGAGAGCTAAGCCATTCTATCACCTCCCCTTTCCTGATCACAAGTTCTAAATGGCTAGAATGTGTAGAATGGATGGATAAGGAAGAAGCCTTAATGAATTCTGACTTTGGTTCAATTTCGAATGGTGAGTTCTTGACTCCCTTTGAAGAGGGGATTCATCCAACTATAGAAGAGGACATAAGTGAGACCAATCCAAGAGGAACTCTGAACATTCAGA
>NW_018396500.1:19698-24454 GCF_000003195.3 Sorghum bicolor | reverse complement strand
GCCGGCCTCCTCCTCCTCCTCCTCCTCCTCCTCCTCCTCCTCCTCCTCCTCCTCCTCTCCCTATCACGTCGCATGCGTGCTGGTGGTGCCGGTGCCGTCAGCTCACGACCGCGACGGACGCTGTCAGGGCGCGACGGTGGCTCAGGGCTGCGTTGCGACACCGCCCATGCGCGCCGGCGGTGCCCATCCCCGGGCACGGGACAACGCGACTGGCTTGTTGGTGGCTGCTGGTGTCGATTCCCCCCGGTGATGCCTCCTCTCTCTCTCTCTCTCTCTTTGCTCCACTGTGTGCTCATGTGCTACAGAAAACCCTAGCTCTGGTGGTGAGGAGCTGTCGGGGCGCGACGGCGGCTCAGGGCTGCGTTGTGACACCGCCCATGGGCGTCGGCGGTGCTCATCCCCGGCCACGGGACAACGCGGCCGGCTTGCTGGTGGCTGCTGGTGTCGATTCCCCTCGGTGATGCCTCCTCTCTCTCTCTCTCTCTCTGCTCCATGTGTGCTCATGTGCTATAGAAAACCCTAGTTCTGATGGTGCCCTGCTCCCGCGCGGAGCCGACAATAGCAGCGGCGGCTGTGTGGAAGACGACCTAAACTTTCAGCTCCCCTCTCTCTTGCCCTCACTCTCCACTGCTGCATGTTGGGGCATTAGCACCGGTCGGGAAGGGCCTATTGCCCCGGTTCCCGAGGCGGTGCTGCCCTTCTGGGACTAAAGGCCACCTTTATCCGGTCCGGGGAACCGGGGCTAAAGCCCCCCCTTTAAAATCGGTTGGTAATACCAACCGGTGTTAAAGGGTCCTGCCATAATAGGTTTTTGAATACATATTTTTTGCTAATACAATAATATATTTATATTAAATGCATATTAAGCATATATAAATAAAAATTATAGGCTTAGCTTTATAATTAAGCTTTGCCTATAATAAAATGAATAGGCCACATCCAAAATTAAATAGATATGTAAAAAGCTTTATATATAGTTTTATAAGTACAAAATTCGTAAGACATATATACATAGAGTTTTTACCGATACAAAGGATCATCGTTGTTTGGAATAAGAGTTTCGTTGCCGTTGAACTCGCCGTTTGGATTGATCACTTGCTCGTGGAGAAATTCTGCTATCGTCTCTTGGATAGCTTTGGTTCGGTCTTTTTGCATGACCTTTTCCCTCAACCATTCCGTCTTTAATTTGAAATAAATAAAAAAGTATTAGTTATCTAAGTTATTCAATATAATTCAGGAGATAATGAAAAGAGACATGTAAGGTACTCTGAGCGTCTCCGTCGGTGTTTGATTGACTTGTGTCATCATGAATTTGCACACGTAATATGCACATAGGTTGTTCCCCCTTCTTGTCTTAAATACCTATGTACGATATATATAAAAAATATTCACAAGCCACGACAATAAGAAGGCTAAAAGTTAGCGAAAGTTTGCTAGCCAGTAAAACTTACTTGTGGATGAATTATGTTAAGCGGCGCTTTACATCCACTGAGATGTTCACGGTCAATAAATCTTTTCCAAACCCTACACACAGCCATTGTGGATCGTGAACTAATAATTACAGAGTCATATCATACCTTTGAATAATGTTTACCATTTATTGATAATTTTCTTGTAGTTTTCTCATTGAGTCAAAGATTATCAACCGGTTTTTGGGAATTTCAATGACCATGAGTATCCAGTGAAAGTTGTTTACACACATATATATAGTCAGGCCTATATATAACTATATAAAACTTGTCTCGAGTAATAATAAGTAAAATAAAATATGCATGCACTTAATAACTATATAACTCACTCGAAGTTAAAGGGGAAGAGTATTTTTTGTTTTTCTTTTTGGTTCACAAAGAACCTCATAAGATTAGTGTAGACTTCTGTCTCATGAGATGCTGTCCACACTACCTGTGGAGCCTTGAAAACAATATAAGGGTCAACTAACCTAATACTATTGTCATTTCTGATTCTAAGCTCTCTCATTTGGTGCCTGCATATATACATACAAATCCTAAGTGTGTAAGGATTATATACATGTAACTAAAGAAGTTAGAAGTTTAATAAAAAGAAAGAAATACTTACAGACAAAAGCAGCTGACAAGAGATTTGTCGAGAGTGTCGAGGTGACATAATTGGTGCAATTCTTCGAACTGCACGTATAAGAGGTCATCTCCACGGAAGTAGTGTTGTTGTCTAATACGAACAGAAATTCAATTATTTCTCCTTTTAGACGCCTCAATGCACCACTTGTTTATTGCAAACATTTATGTGCCGAGCTCATGTAAACGCTGAGGGTTGAATAGACTTCTGCCCGGTTCATATCTTTGCCCTCCATTGCAGCAATTCCAGTGTGGTACCTAGCTTTTTCCGCCCCTCTTCAGCGGTGGGATATAGCGATTTCCTGTGGTCCTATAGCATGCGCTCGAACTTGGCTTTCTCTTTATCACTTTCACATTCTCTTTGTACATCACGAATGGCATCACCAAAAGTATCATCGCCCCGATCATCTTCTGCCACTACCTCTTCTTCATTATCTCCCCCCATTATAACATCATTGAAGCCACCGTACTGAGCAATAATATTGGCGTGGTCCAATTCTTCTTCTTCTTCTTCTTCACCTTCATCAATTATAATCCCGCTTTCTCCATGCTTGGTCTAACAAATATAGTTTGGTACGAAACCAGACTTTAATAAGTGCGAATGAAGAGTTCTTGAGTTAGAATATTCCGTCAAATTCTTGCACACGGCACATGGACAGCACATGAAACCGTCTCTCTTATTTGTCTCGGCCACACTTAAGAAATAGTGCACGCCATTAATGAACTCTTCGGAGCGCCGATCGACATTATACATCCAATTACGTGTTACCATCTGCACTAAATATAAGATATATATTATGAAAACCATGCACACATATAGTTTCTCATCTTATTACACAACATGTCTAACACACATAGTTGATTAATTCAAGTAAGCTTGGCTACAACAAATACAATCGCAACTAGCACTAAAAAACCAAAACTAAAATACACTTAAGCAACATAATTAGTTCACGTTCGATCCCAACTATAATAGATAGATCATTCGCTTGATCAACATCATTGAACTCCTTTTGCCGGCTCACTGCCTCATCACCTTCAGCCTCAGCCACCTGTGCAAAAGATTTCTTGTTGTGTTCAATGTATTTCCTCCCAGTACCAACCTGTACATCCGCCGGTACCGTCCCACTGAAATTAAAAGAGAGAATCAAAAGTTTAATTAATATCATTTAAAAAAAATAAGCACATATATAAGCAAATGTCTGGAAATAACTCACATTACGATCCGGACACTTGTATAATATACGACCCTTGTTTACTCCCTCTTTCGACACTTTGTACTCCATCACAATCTTCTGCCCACACTTGCCACAAGTAATGAGAGGGAGTTCCGGCCGGTATCGCTTTTGAACCCGTTGAGAGACCGAAGATCCGGTCACGGTTGCCATCTACTATCCATACTCAATTTTTAAACAATTATAAATTCTACATTTACTAGTAAACATGTATGATTAAAGAAGAACCTAATAATATCCTTTATTTGTCTAGTTACTTCAACAAATATTCTAAAATATAAAATGGACATTATTAACAAACCAATTAATTTGAACTATCCTACTTTCTAAGATCATAAAAAGATACCATAATTCATTCTTGCAAACTACATTAATACTAGGTCAACCATGAAATATGATATATATATGGATACTAATTCATGTGAATGATTCAAAATAACAAAGTAGATTTGAGCTAAAAATGATGGGAACATCACAAGCCAAAAACAACATAAAAAAGATAAGAAAGGCTGAAGTTAGTCACCTCCAAGCACGAAGAGACGATGACGGAGTCGAAGAAGATCAACGATGGGCGTCGGAGATGAAGAACAAGCAAGAAGAAGCTCCAAGAACAACAATGGTGCTCTCGGTTTCAAATGGGCAGAGGGGAGGAGGGAGCCGCAATATAAACCGGACCTTTAGCACCGGTTCAGGGCAAAAACCGGTGCTAAAGGGTCACCCTTTAGCACCGGTTTGTGTTACAAACCGGTCCTAAAGGCTTTGCCTCGGCCCGTGGCACTGGCCGGTGCTAAAGGGGACCCTTTAGCACCGGTTGGTAACACGAACCGGTGCTAAAGGGTCCCTGCCCCAACAGCACCTGTTAGTAGCCGTTGGGCAGGACCCTTAAGCACCGGTTCGTGTTATGAACCGGTGTTAAAGGGGCCTTTAACCCCGGGCCGCAAAAAGACCGAGGTTTTTGTTGATTTTGGGCATCGACCAACGCATCATTCTGTAGTAGTGCTCTCTATCTTGATGCACATCATATCTTGCAGCATAGACCTTGTTTGTGCAAAAATATGCAGGGAAAAAGTTTCTGCGTCTTTGGCTCTGCCAAATATGCCTTCATTTGTTTTAGCACGAGTTAATACATGATTTCATTTATTCTTCCTCATCTATGCGACTGTTTTTAGTGCTTCATGTATGTAGCTGTTTAAATGTGAGGATATGGTATGCTAAATCTCTTTTCTTTGGATTCAGAACACAACTCCTATATATGGCTCATGTTTTTTTTTGTAAATTTTATATATGATTATAGTTGCTTCTAGGGGATCCTTCTAGAGTCACCTTGCACGCATGCAGCTGCACCTGCCGTCCTTTGCCCCTTTTTTTTTTGATGCCCCTTTTTTTTTTTTTTTTTTTTTTTTTTTTTTTTTTTTTTTTTTTTTCTTT
>NW_018396500.1:0-19598 GCF_000003195.3 Sorghum bicolor | reverse complement strand
GGATGTAGCATTGGGAGATCATCTTGCTTGTAACACCGGTGAATATATAAGCATTGTGGAAGTGTACATTCTGCAGGGTTTTTTCATGCAAAATGTGTCTACTTAAACCTATTAGGTATTTTTTTGTTTGTTTTACAGTTAATCATACACATGAGGATAAGATTTGTAATTTTTGGAGCGCTTGCAGACTGGTACTATTCTCTCTTTTGGTTTATTCCTGTATCATGTATTCATAGATTTAGTAAAGCTTAACATATCGTACATTTACTCGCGGTATTATAGGGCGTCTGAACTAATCTTTGAGCTACAAAGTATTACCGCTGCAACTGTTGTTGAATTATGTCATCAAATCACCGGTGATACTTTGTACATTGAATGTTCCTCCTATCTCTTTTATCCAATATTTTGGTTACTCCAACAAACGAAAAGATCAGGTGCAGCAATCCAAAATATTCTGAATTCAGGCCCCCTTAGATAACAGCCCTTCCATGGCACAAGGTTAGGTATCTCTAACTCTATGGTATTTTTCATTTCAGTTGTTCAGTTGACTGGCTCACCTGTGTTTGCCTTTTGTGTGGCTTTTTGGTAAGCGCATGGCACCTAAGGCTGTTGAGCCTCTATGAAGGCTACTTCAGTACTCGCTAATATGCGTTGCACCGCTATGACAACAAATTTGATATTTTAACTGACCAATTAACAGATCTAAATTAGGCTACATGTGTCGCTATTGATTATAAATTCTATATTTTCCCTCGGATGAGCCTATTATATGGCAGTTGTAATATGAAATAGTAGTACTTTGCTTCGTTTTGTTATGAACATGAGTCATGGCCTTTCTATGTTTAGAGAAGTGCGAGACCTTTGAAACTTAGTACTTTCTCATAAAAGATGTTTAATTCTATTTTCAGGTTGATGTTTGTGCCCATCCATTCTTTGATGAGATGCTGGATTCTAAGGTCTACTTGCCAAGTCGATGGCTAACTTCTCGATACGTGTAATGATGTCGTTGTTTCATTGTACTCTTGTCTCAAAATACATTTTGAATTGACTCGAACCAGATGGCAATAATAAGTTACAAACATAATTTATCTCGATTTCCCTGCAGCAACATCAAGTCCACCAGTGCACTGCAATGTTATTTCCCTTCTGAAACTGTGAAGGTTGTATTATGCAGTTTCTGAAAGCTGGGAGCATGATCATTTAGATTTGTGTTCTGTCTTGCTACAAATATTAGATGATGTAAGGTTTTTTTTTGACAACATTAGATGATGTAAGGTATCCATCTACTAAAGTTTATGCAGATGCATGTATTAAAGTATATGGCAGTTTATCTATTGAAGTGTATTCCTTTTTTTTTTAAAAAAAAAACTCCGCTCCAAATGCATGCTTTAATGGTCTATCCGGGCTGTTCCTTTTCTTCCCAAATTGATCGTCTGCATCTTTTTTCCTACAGCTCCGATCTTTTTTCCTTTAAGGTCGGCTCAACATTGCAAGCTACTTAGCATCTTTAGATGTAATAATCCTTTTGATAATGATAGTTACCTCCTCTGGTTCATTATATTAGGATTTTAGACATGCACATACTTTTTACCCTTTTTTACCATAGTCTAAATATTTAATGGTTTATTCAGGTCTCCGTACTAAAAGCACATTGAAGTTCCTACGCATGTGTTGACACCGTTTTCAGTACGTGGCTGGAGTTAATCGAATGTGGATCGGCAGATGGGGCAATGGTGACTAGTCCACAGGGAAGTTACCGATGGAGGTTGGTGCCGATGGGAGAACGATAGAATATGACAGTCCAAAAAGTAGCAACGGGATCGTGCCGATGGCTAGCACTGATGGTTGCCGATGACGGTGGAAAGCGGTCTGCCGATGATCGTGGAGGAAGATACAGGGGTTGCCGATTGGCTCATTGCAGTACACCGATCGGTCGTGGAGGACAGTTTAATGTTTTCCTTAGTTATTAGAGTTCGTTTTGTATACGAGTTGCGTTTGATTTGGAATTTGAGTCCTAGTCGTGTCTGGTTGTAGCTCTTTCGACAGGGTATAAATGTAGACCCCAGAGCAATGTAATGAACATCTATCAATCAAACAATCACAAGTTTTTACACATATTCCAGCATCTACTTTTCGACGACTTCGTCATATTTTCCTTTTACTACGAGTTCTTAGGAATTCATCGAGTCAAACTCGGCGTGTTCTTGAGTTCCACGTGAACACCTCTTGGCCGTGACATCCGGGCGCATCGCTGTTGTCGGGACCAAAGTGTTCGAGTTACCACCTTTGTCGATTGTAAGGTCAAATTGGCTGGCACGCCTTAACGTTTGAATCAGGTATTAGCCCTTTGTGTTTGCATATCAGCTTTTGCACCAACACATCTTTTGGCCGTGACATCCGGGCGCATCGCTGTTTGTCGATTGTAAGGTCAAATTGGCTGACAAGTTTTCAATGCTGTGGCTAGAACTTTCAAAGAAGGACAAGTACCACCAACTTATCTGGGTCCTGCCTATCATCAGTCAGGGTCATCATTAGTCACGGCTCCATCGGCTACTACAGCCGTTGTGGGTACAGAAGCTACTTCTCCTCCAAGCAAATTAGGGATTAATAATGTGCAGTCTACACCAATGACAACCGATCCATCAACATCAGACGGGCAAATCAAGCTTGCCACAGATCTATTGGCATCGGCAATGTCAGGGACTGTTCCTCCCAACTGGTGGGGTTATGGTATGCCCCCAAAATTCATGGCAAAAAGTCCTGGAACATCTCAAGTGGCTGACATGACAGGCAAGGCTCCTATGACATCGGCACCTCCAAATCCGCCGATGAATCAAAATCCCCACTACTCTACAACTACTACTGCGAGACCTTACACTGAGAATTCTCAAGCCCCAATGTTCCAGATGCCTAATCCATCGACAAATTCAATGCCGACGCAGCAGAGGTTTATGACACAACCAGGGTATGTTAATTCAATGATGACGCCCAATTACCAGTCATCGGCAGGGCCTATGCCGATGAATGCTAATAGTGGATGGACTGGGCTGTTTGTCTTTCCACAGATGCCTCAGCAGAATCATCAGGCTGTAGGGTTTCAACAAGGACAAATCCAACCTGGGTTTCAGAATCAAGGGTTGGTCAACCAGCCGATGAATCTTGGTCAGCAAATTGGTGGTCAGATGGTTAATCCAATGTTCCATGTAGATCGTGCACCTCAGAGACACGTAGAAGCTTATCAGCAGGTGCCAGATCCACAGCCGCCTCATCAACAAGATGCCGATGCTTATTGGGCTGATAAGATAGCAGAAGTGATGAGAGACCAGTTTGGGATAAAACCCAAAGTCAACACTTACTCTTATCGGACACCATATCCTCCTGTATATGACTTAATTCCACTTCCAAATCGGTACAAGGTACCAGATTTCACTAAATTTTCTGGATAGGATGATACATCAACTATGGAACATGTTAATAGGTTTATCATCCAACGTGGAGAAGCTGCTAACAGAGATGAGTTAAGGGTTCGCTTGTTCTCATCATCTTTGTCTGGATCGGCTTTTACTTGGTTTATTTCGTTACCTCCCAACTCAGAAATCACTTGGGCCGATCTGGAGAAACAATTCCACAAATACTTCTTTTCTGGAGTTCATGAGAAGAAGATTACCGATTTAGTCAGGCTGGAGCAATGCAATGATGAATCGGTTGAAAGCTTTGTGCAGAGGTTGCGAGAGGTTAAGAATAAGTGCTATAGTCTGGTTCTGGATGATCGGCAGCTAGCCGATTTGGCTTTCTAGGGATTGTTGCCACATATCAGAGACAAGTATGCTTCTCAAGAGTTCGAGAGCCTAAGTCACTTGGTGCAGAGGATTTCTGACCAAGATATCGAACCCTTTGAGCCTAAGAGAGCATGGAATAAAAAGGTGTCATTTGTCGATGAGGCAGCAAGCTCAGACTCTGATGAGGAACCGGTCATCGGCTTGGCAGAGTGGGTAAAAAATAAGAAGCCGATGTCTTGCCCTTTTGGGCATAAAGAGCCAGAGAAATTTGCATTTGACATCACCAAGGCTGATAGGATATTTGACTTTCTACTTCAGGAAGGGCAAATCAAGTTATCACCCAATCATGTGATTCCATCGGCTGAAGAATTAAAGAAGATGAAGTACTGCAAGTGGCACAATGCAACATCTCACAGTACAAATGAGTGCAAGGTTTTCAGGCAACAGCTGCAATCGGCTATAAAATCTAGGAGAATCAAGTTTGATAATTCTAAAGCTCAGAAGCCGATGAAGATCGATCAACATCCTTTCCCAACAAATATGTTGGATGCTAAGGGAAAAACCAAGGTCTTGACGTCAGAGGCAGCTGAAAGAAGTGCATCGGTGGATCCTCAACATCAGATTACTATCGATGACGCTAAAGGCAAGGGTCTGGTTCAGGAGGGAACCAGCTCAGGAAGGCCTTCCTGATCTGGCATTGTGATAACTCATAGAAGGCATCGGGAGACTTGGCAGCAACGTGAAGATCGATATCGGCGTCAACAGGAGGATCGTCACTGAGAAGAAGACCAACGCCGATAGGAGTGGAATCGGCATAAAGATCAGTGGAACTGCCCGTTCTTTGTCCATTGCTGGGAGCAAAACATTAAACTGCCCACTGTTAGAGATTGCCCTCAGTGCAATGGTTATGATCGATATGATAGACCTGATCGGCAGTATCAAAACGATGATCAGCGATTTAATGAGCCGATTAGGGGAAGAGCTTCAGTTCATGATCGGCTGGGGGGCAGGCTCAGCGTGCATGACAGACTTGGTGACCGTGTTAGATATTTTCCCAGAAACCAAGAGGAGCTTGAAGAGATGGCCGATGCACGAGTTCCCAATGAGTTCATATTTTGCAGAGACGCTAATACTTATCGAGTGGAGTCAAGGGAAAATCATCGTCCTTCGGTAAGACAGCCACAATGGTGTCCAAAAGTGTAAGCAACAGTTAACCGATTTGTTAAAGGAATATAAAGATTGCTTTGCTTGGGATTATACTGAGATGCCTGGTTTGGACTGATCCATTGTTGAACATCGGTTGCCCATTAAATCTGGATTTCGGCCGCATCAGCAGCCGGCTCGCCGATGCAATCCTAATGTTCTTCCTGATATTAAGGCTGAAATAACCAAACTTATTGAAGCTAAATTTATTTGGCAGTGTCGATATGCCGAGTGGATTTCCAATGTTATTCCAGTTTACAAGAAGAATGGGAAGCTTCGAGTTTGCATTGATTTCATGAATCTTAACAAGGCTACGCCGATGGATGGTTACCCAATGCCAGTTGCCGATTTGCTAGTCGATGCTGCGGCTGGACATCGAATCATAAGCTTCATGGATGGCAATGCAGGATATAATCAGATATTCATGGCTGAAGAAGATATTCCAAAAACCGCATTTAGATGTCCTGGTCATGTTGGACTGTTTGAATGGATAGTTATGACCTTTGGCTTGAAAAATGCTGGTGCTACCTATCAAAGGGCTATGAATTTTATCTTTCATGAGTTCATTGGCAAGCTGGTAGAAATTTACATTGATGATGTGGTGGTTAAATCTGGGGATTTCACAAAGCATCTTGCCGATTTGTGAAAGGTATTGGAATGTACAAGGAAACATGGTTTAAAGATGAATCCTAATAAGTGTGCATTTGGTGTATCGGCGGGGGAATTTCTTGGTTTCATGGTGCATCAGAGAGGAATTGAAATTAGTAGGAGATCTATTGATGCTATCAATAAAATAGTTGCTCCTACCAACAAAACTAAACTCCAGTCTTTGATCGGCAAGGTAAATTTTATCAGACGGTTTATATCTAACTTGTCTGGTAAAATTCGTGCTTTCAGTCCTTTACTCAAATTGAAAGCCGATCAAGAGTTTGTATGGGGAGAAGAGCAACAGGTGGCCTTGGATGAAATCAAGAATTATTTGACAAATCCTCCAGTTTTAATTCCACCTCAGCAAGGAAAGCCCTTCACATTATATTTATCTACCGATGGGATGGTCATTGGTTCGGCTTTGATCCAAGAATTTGAAGAGAAGGAACGTGTGATTTATTATTTGAGTAGAAGGCTGATCGATGCTGAGACCAGGTATTTGGCAATTGAAAAGTTATGTTTATGCTTATATTTTTCGTGTATCAAATTAAGGCACTATTTGCTATCGGCTGAATGCACTGTTATATGCAAAGATGATGTAGTCCGATACATGTTATCTATGCCGATTATGAATGGTAGAATCGGTAAATGGATTTTGGCACTGTCAGAGTTTGATCTACGTTACGGATCGGCTAAGGCAGTAAAAGGGCAGGTTATGGCCGATTTTGTGACTCAACATTGCGGTGTAGTGGAGGCTTTGGAAATTGTTCCTTGGATGGATCTACCTGTGACGGGGGGCAGGAATCGGCATAGTACTAATTTCCCCAGGGAAGGAAGTATGAGTTCTCTTTGTCGATTGTTGCCACGTCAACCAATAATCAAGCTGAATATCAAGCTTTAATCAAGGGGTTGGAGTTACTAAAAGAGGTTCATGCTGATGCTGTTGAAATCTTCGGGGATTCTATGCTGGTCATAAATCAGTTAGCTGGGAGTTATGAATGCCGAAGCGAAGTCCTAGTAACTTATTATGAAAAAAGTATGCAACTATTAAAGGAATTCAAAGATTTCCGATTAGAGCATGTTCCTAGGTTACATAATGAGGAGGCTAATCGGTTGGCACAGCATACCTCAGGATATCAACCCATATTAAACACATTATCGACAATCAGTGCTAATGATTGGAGAAAGGAGATAATTGATTATTTAAAGGATCCATCTAAAAAGGTCGAGAGACGTATCAGGTTTCAAGCTACCAAGTATCTGCTTCTCGAGGACGAACTATATTATTGAACTATAGATGGAGTTCTTCTCAAATGCTTAGGTAATGATGAAGCTAAAAGTTTGATGGGTGAAATCCATGAAGGATTGTGTGGAGCACATCAGTCAGCTTTTAATATGAAATGGATGATCAGGAGAAATGGGTATTATTGGCCGACTATACTCGAAGATTGCTTTAAATATTTCAAAGGATGCCAAGGATGTCAAAAGTTTGGCAATATTCAAAGGGCACCCGCATCGGCTATGAATCCTATTATTAAACCTTGGCCGTTCCGGGGATGGGCTATTGATTTGATCGGCCAGATTTACCCGCCATCAAGCAAAGGGCATAAATTCATCTTAGTTGCCACTGATTATTTCACTAAGTGGGTTGAAGCTATTCCTTTGAAGAAAGTTACATCGGCTAATATGATTGATTTTGTAAAAGAGCATATTGTTTACCGATTTGGTATTCCTCAAACAATTACTACCGATCAGGGTACTATGTTTACATCAGGAGAGTTTGATCAATTTGCAATCGGTATGGGGATTAAGGTATTGAACTCTTCCCCTTATTATGCTCAAGCCAACGGGCAAGCTGAGGCATCTAACAAAGGAATTATTAAACTCATCAAACGAAAGATTGAAGAAAATCCTAGAAGGTGGCATACATTGTTGAATGAAGCTTTATGGTCATATCGGATGACTTGTCATGGGTTGACCAAAGTTTCACCTTATCAGTTGGTGTATGGGCACGATGCAGTATTACCATGGGAAATTAAGACTGGGTCTAGGGGACTATCTTTCCAGGATCAGTTGACTGCCGATGACTATGCTACTTGGATGAAAGATGAGTTAGATGATTTAGCAGGGCATCGGCTTAAAGCTTTGATAAGTATAGAAGAAAATAAAAAGAGAGTTGCCAAGTGGTATGATAAAAAAGTAAAGGCTAAGGAGTTTACCGATGGAGATTTGGTATGGAAACTAGTATTACTGATTGGGACTAAAAGTTCAAAGTTCGGTAAATGGTCTCCTAATTGGGAAGGTCCTTATCGGATAAATCGGTCTGCTCCTGGTAATGCTTATATTTTGGAAATTCTCGAATGAGTTGAATTTCCCAGAGCATTGAATGGAAAGTACTTAAAGAAATATTACCCGAGCATATGGGTCGATGCGTGAAAGCTTAAAGTGCCGATAACATTCCTATCGGCTGGATTAAAGTGTATCTCGGACTGAATACGATGTTTCAAAAGATGCCGATAACAGTCCTATCGGCTAGACCAAAATAATCAGCAGTTTTTGAAGAAAGAGCAAAACACGCCGCCGATGAAAAGCTTATACATTCAGCAGAGCTTGGATCGCTGATATAGCACGCAGACGAATTTGATCGGCTTCTTCTATCTCCTTGATGTCTTCATCGGTAGAACCCTCCACTGGCTTCAGCTTCTTCTTCATCTATAATGCCTTGCGGGCTTGAATGTTTCGCTCTTGTTCGAGGGTCTTGATCATTTTAGGAAGCTGACTTTCTTCTTGTTGAGCTTGAGACAGAGCCTCTTCTACTTGCTTAAGCTCTGCCAATAGGGCTTCCCTTTTTGCCGATAGGTCGGAGATCTTTTGTTTCAGCGTATCTCCTGAGGATTTTAGAATGCCGATGCTCTTGTGTTTCTCATTGGCAAGGTGCTTCACTTTCATTACCTCCTCTGAGAGCTGGGCATGAGTGGCTCTATCGGCAAGGCGTTGGACAGCTTTTTGATACTAAAGCTGGCGACTCTCTAAGTGTGCAGCCTGAAAAAGAGTCTCTTCGGCATCAGCAGGTATCTGACCTCTGAGAGCTTTGAATAGAGCTTTCGCTGGATCAGAGTCGTCGACTAATTGGGCTGTATCCTAATGAAGCAGGGCCAGCAGATCCTCCAGTTTAGCTCTGATTTCTGCCGATGAAATTTCTACTGCTTGAGAAGAGCTTGCTTCCTCGCCTTCATCATTAGAAATTTCAATGGCGAAGGAGAACAGGCTGTCGAGAGAGTCTTGTTCCTGAAAAGGAAAAGGAGATAGGTTATTTGATGATGAAATGTTAGTGAAATAAAGGATGAGAATCAAATAGCTTACTTGTTTCAAAGCTATCTCTCGCATCTGGCTAGTTGAGGACGATGGTACCACAGGTTGATTAGCCGGAGTTGCCGATGAGACAATGTCAGCTAAAAATTAATAAAGATAAATATAAGTTGGAAAGATAAATCCATCGACAATGATTTCATAGACAATGCTTTTCCTTGAGGGGGTGTAGTGCTTCTCTGAATTGAGGAAACTACCGACGCTATGATTGAACCCACTGGATCGGCGACCTGCTCATGTACATCGGCTGATGTCTCTTCTGGCTGAGGTTCTTCTTGTGGCTGAGGTGGAGACGGTGCTTGTTGTGTCTGAGCTTCTGGTGAAGAAGGGGACGATTCCACAAGAATCGGTGACCCTAGAGGAGGAGGAGGAGGCGCTGCTATCTTCTGACGTTTTGCTTGTGACTTAGTACTCTTGGGACCCTTTCTCTTGACTTGGCTGGACTGGGGGGCATCGGCAGTCGTCTTGGTACTTCTAGTCTTTGCTGATTTGCCAGTTTGCTGATACAACAATAAAAGTTTCATAAGTACAAGTATAACAGAGTATTGATGGAATTTTGGTCGAAACAGTGAAAGTTACCGATGAAGTTCCTATGGCAGCCGATGTATCTTGAAAAGGCTGTGTGAGTATAGAATGGAATCGGTATAAATTGAAGAAGTAAAAATTTTTCTACCTTGAAAGCTTGCGCCAAAGCAGCAGCAGCGACCGATGGAGATGTCTTGGTCCGCTTGGTGGTAATTTTCTTGAAATGCACGCCCCGGTGCATTAAAGCCGCCAAGCTTGGTGCATTGTTGCCGATCAAAGAGATCGGGCCCGATGGGAGGAGTTCGATCGGATTGCCACTTCTGCTGACTGACGGTGGTAATTTTCTTGAAACGCACGCCCCGGTGCATTAAAGCCGCCAAGCTTGGTGCATTGTTGTCGATCAAAGAGATCGGGCCCGATGGGAGGAGTTCGATCAGATTGCCACTTCTGCTGACTGACGGTGGTGTATCGTCGACCTGTGTAAAACAGAGGAAGTAAGTTGCTGATAAGAACGAAAGTAATAGGATTGAGGCATCGGTTGAAGACTTACAGTGTTCTCAGGGACCTGGTACGTGGAGTCGATCATACCGTGGTATGTAAGAGCCGATCTGCAAAACAAATGCTATTTCCACTCCGCCCACCATTGTTTGTACGCCTGGGTGATGAAGAGAGCTGGGATCCAAGCCGATAAGTCGATGTCTGATGTATCGGCATTTGGTGGGAGTTGAGCTATTCTGATCCACTCAAGACCACTGGTGATGATCTCCCTTGGTTTCACTACACCGGCATAGCAGAGCGCAATCGACACCTATCCGAAGGCCAGTTGACAAGCCAATGTCGATGGATTGTAGAACTCGTAGGTGAGATTGGAGGTTTTCCCACTACTAAAGAAGTTCACTAGTATAGCTCTCAGAGTGATAATTGCCATCATCAGATCATGGTCGTTATTGAGAGCATTATCAAAGGGATGAAAAGTCAGGGGAAATTTGGTGTTTGGATCCTCATAAGGCATCCATGCCCGCTGTTCTTTGGTCAGACCCTCATAAAGAGTCTGAAAGAATCTGCTAACCTGATCTTCATTACCACCGGTACCAGGTAGAACTATGGCAGCCTCACCATAGTTCAAAGGGGAGCGAGTTGCCGATTCTTCCTCGTCGAGCTCATGATCTTCGGCTATATCTCTAGGGAAGCGCTGTGCAAAAAGGTTGAATTCAAGGCGCTTATGCATGTGGACACTAAGCCACATGTTGATGAACCACCAGGGTCCCCCTAAGTTGCCGATGGGTTGGCCTAGCAGGAGTTTTTTAGCTACCTGGTGAAGAAGGTGATAAACAGAGCTGAGCAGGAATTGGCCAAGAGGAAATCGGCCACCATTGGCCAGTCTTTCTGCTGCCGATAGATAGACAGAGGTTGGTCCTGCCGATCGGCCACAGAATACAAACTTATCCAGCCACATGTTCAAGAAAATGGCTTGTTCTCTTTCCCCGACAGGTCCTGTTTTTCGGTACTTCTGAATATACCCAGACAAACCGCCGATAGCACGAGTCTCTACCTTGGAACTAGGCTTATTATCAAACAGATGACTATTACCGGCAGTTGATATGTCTAAGCCAGTGAGCATGAGTACATCGACAAGAGTAGGTGAAGCAGGGCCATGGCCGAATACAAAAGCGTTGAGTGTGTCTGACCAAAAGTACGAGGCAGCTATCAGCAATGATTCGTTCCTCTCCATATCGACAATATATAATCTGATGCATTGGTCTAATTTCCGTTCACCCCATTGGACTTCATTTGAATGGCTAACTCTCAGAAACCAGTCTTTCCATCCTTTAGTGGGGCTAGGCCAGGAACGGAAAGCATCTTTCCACAGATCTAGGGAGAAGTTTTCGGCTCTAAAAGGGATCCTATTTGTCTCTGCGTTTCTCAGATCGGTGGGATCTAGATTTCCCAATGGACCGAGGCACTGGAAGTGAGGTTGATCGGTAGGAATCATGATCTTATCGGCCAACTCCTAAAGGGTTTGGAGGATGAAGGAACAGAAAAGAGACAAAGAAAACAAAAAGGAGAAAAAGGTACTCAGTAAATAGATTTGCAGATGAACATGAGTACAGTAAAAGCATAAAAGAAGGTTGGTAGGCTGACCTCAGGAACGATGAAGTTGATGGCCATTTCTTTCCGAGGAAGAGGATAGATCGAAGACTTGGAAGATTGGTGGAGGAGGCCCTTGCTGGAGTGCTTGGAGTTCTCAGGCAATGCCGCCGCCAGGAAGGTGGATTTGTGGCTGTAGAATGACAAGATGGAGAAAGAGTACCGGAGAAGGAAGTATTTATAGGACAAAACGGGCAGGGGCAAATCTGACTTATCTCTTTGCCGCATCCATGAAATCCGAGGGTGTTCAGGTGGATATGGTAACTGTTCGCACGATAATCAAGGGATTGCGGAGGTAATTTGACAGCAAGCGGTCACGATTTTGAAGATATTTTACTGTGCAAGATCGCCCTGTCGGTCCATCTGCAATTTCCTCTAACGGTAATATTGCCAATGAGCGCATAGTGGGGGGGTTCGGTTCATGAGGTTGAGAAATTCGAGGAACTACAAGAGAATCGGGCTAAGGTTGTTTAGGTTTGGCGGCTGATTACCAAATTGGGAGAAGTAATTGCGGAAAGGCGTCATTACTGAAGAGAATTTTGGAGCATTAATGATTTTATACTCCGAAATTGGGGGGCATGTGTTGACACCGTTTTCAGACACGTGTCTTTGGATACGCGGCTGGAGTTAATCGAATGTGGATCGGCAGATGGGGCAATGGTGACTAGTCCACAGGGAAGTTACCGATGGAGGTTGGTGCCGATGGGAGAACGATAGAATATGACTAAGTCCAAAAAGTAGCAACGGGATCGTGCCGGTGGCTAGCACTGATGGTTGCCGATGACGGTGGAAAGCGGTCTGCCGATCAATCAAACACAAGTTTTTACTCATATTCCAGCATCTACTTTTCGATGACTTCGTCATATTTTCCTTTTACTATGAGTTCTTAGGAATTCGTCGAGTCAAACTCGGCGTGTTCTCGAGTTCCGCGTGAACACCTCTTGGCCGTGACATCCGGGCGTATCGCTGTTGTCAGGACCAAAGTGTTCGAGTTACCAGCTTTGTCGATTGTAAGGTCAAATCGGCTGGCACGCCTTAACGTTTGAATCGGGTATTAGCCCTTTGTGTTTGCAGATCAGCTTTTGCACCAACATCATGGTGTTAGCCTAAGCTATATTCCGAGGAAGCATCTTGGTAAGCCTTTGTATCATTATTATCTCCATTCTTCCGATGCTGCTGCCCACAACAGAGCAACTGTGACTTTTTCTAATATGTGTGCGCAACACTGTAACACTGCTAAATGTAGTCTATATTTACAACACATCTTGTTGGATCAGATAGATTTAGTTTCACATATCCTACATCTCCTTGCCTTTCCTGGCTTTTGCTCAGCTTCTCTTTACCTTCTCCGGATTCTCGTTCGAATCCAGTCCAGAAAATATACCTAGCTTCTGCTTCTTCTTCCTACTACTTCTGGAAATATCTCGTGTCCTCCTCTCTCTTCGCGTCGCTCCTCGCCGCCTGGCTGCTACCGCTCCCATGCTGCGCATGCGGCACGGCGCAACGTCATCCCTTCCCCCTTCTCTCTCTCTCCGATCTCCCACTTCATCTCTCCTCCGACGTTCAGGTGTCGTGGCTGGGCCTTAGCGCCACAGGCTCGTGCATGGCGCGATGGTTGGGTGACGGCACCGCCAGACTGCAGCGTAGCACCGCACGTGCGACCTGACGGTGGCCATCCCTGGCCATAGCGCAGTGCGACGCAGCTGCACCCGACGTGGCCTCCTCCTGTTTATCAGCGTGCCTTCCTGTGCTTTAGTAAACTCTAGCTGGTTCAGGACCCTGGCTGCGCATCGCCTCTTCCTCTCCGGAAGCGGCGCTTCCGGCTCAGCTCCGCGGCGGCGGCGGCGCCACCGGCCCACCTCTCCTCCTCCTCGCCTCTCTCCTGCTGCACAGAAAGCCAGCAGGTATGTGAAAGCCTTAGTTTGGTTTTGGATAATTGATGAAACCTATGTGTACTAACCTTTGTCATGAGTGAAATACAAAGATAGGTTGGTACAACTAAGTGATGGAGCTAGATATTAGTCATGGTGATGGAGGCGACCAAAAGATGATATTCAAGTGCTTCAACTTGAAAAAGAAGAAAGAGAAAAACAAAATAGGCTCAAGACAAAGGTATTATTTTAAATAGGGCCATTTTATTTTGCCACTCAAGACACCAAGTGGGTGTGAGTGGATTTAGGATAGATAATCGTACTATAAAGAGGGGAAATCTTTAATTGCAATGGTTATCTAGTGCCACTAAGTATGAGTCTCATTTGTATTTACCTAGCGCTTAGTGACGTGGTGAGCTGCATGAGAAAGCCTATTAAAATATTTGTGAAAAGATAATTTAAATGTCCAATTTATTTTAGAATATTTTGATGAAGTTAGCTACTTGAAAAGGTGCTCAAATTGATCATCCCTTTATTTTCTAGACAGAGTCATCGTCGTGGCATTTCTCATTTCTGAACGAGAAATTCTCATATATATTTTGTCTAGACAGAGACCCCATGTCGGCAATTCTCATTTCTGAACGAGAAATTCTCATATCTATTTTGTCTAGACAGAGACCCCATCTCGGCAATTCTCTCTTGTGTACGAGAAATTCTTATATGGCTTCCACGCCTTGTTTAGTTGGCAAAAATTTTCAAGATTTTTCGTTACATCGAATCTTTGGTCGCATGCATGGAGCATTAAATATAGACGAAAATAAAAACTAACTGCACAGTTTACCTGTAATTTGTGAGATGAATTTTTTGAGCCTAGTTACTCTGTGATTGGACAATGTTTATCAAATAAAAACGAAATGCTACAGTAGCCAAAAACAAAAAAAATTTGCGAACTAAACAAGGCCGAGTGTCGTGCATGCCTACAGGAAAAAGAAAGGAGGAAGCTTTCGTGCTTTGACTTGTTCGTGAGAGAGAGCCAGCGTGGGGCCCATCTGCTTGCATGCATGCAAGTGTTCACGTGAGAAGGTACAGAAGGTGTTGGGGACCTTGTTTTTTTAAGAGGCAGCAGTTCTGCTCATTTGACTTTGGAGAGAGGTGCATGTGCTGCTTCTGCCATCCCTTGCTTGAGAACCAGTGCTTGGGGCAAAGTCGTGGTGCTGTCATACTGCAGTGGCAAAGGAAGGGCAAGGCAGCTTCTGAGAAGCTTCTTGTTGGGTTTATCTGCTTGTGACCGTTTGCTTTGGAAGTCGCACGAGGACCTGGAGTTGGTGTCGTCCGACCATTGTGGTCTGGCTGGACCAGGTCGAGTGGGTGCTGGGGCGGGCCATTTGGAACAAGGCCAGCGCCTCCTCTTGCTGGTATTTAGCGAGTAGAATAGAACGATCCTCTTCTTCCTCTCGCCTAAGTGAAACAAGGAACAAACAAACTCAACCTCTCTCTTCCTCCTCTCTCACTCCCCAAACTTTGTGCTCCATTCAAGTGAGAGATCGGGCTCTAGTGATTGATCTGAGAGCTTCAAGAGCATCTCCTCCCTCTCCTCTCCATCTCCATAGCTTGGTGCTCTTTGGTGAGAGGATTTGGGAGGAAACCCCTAGTGTGCGCATTTGTGATTTCCATTCTGTGCACTAGGTGATTTTTGTAGTTATAAATTTCTTATTACTCTTGGTGATTGCCGTCACCAAGACAGTTGTGGTTTTGTTGATTGGTGAGGGGATTTGGTGATTGTGTCCGCCCCCAATCAAGGTGATATTTGTGAGGGGTTCTTGGGCTTATTCCCCGGCGGAGTCCCAAAAGCCACTCTAGTGGATTGCTCGTGTCATTGAGCTACCTCACTTGTGGGTAGGTTCTTGCGGTGCCCATTTGTTGGGCTAGGTTTATGAAACACCTATTAGCCGCCGAACCACCAAGTGTTGGTTGACACAATGGGGACTAGCGTGGCGGCAAGCACGTGAACCTCGAGAGAAAAATATTGGTGTCAATATTGTGATTGGTATTCTCCTGAATATATTGATATACATTGTGATTGGTTCATCTCAACATATCGGTATAATTATCACTCACCTCTTTACTTTCTTGTAAATTAGTTGTAACTAGTAGTTCCTAGTTTTAGTTAGTTGTAACTAGTTGTAGAGAGTAGCGACATAGCCATTGCTTGTGCCTAGTGATCATACCAACTAGAATTATTATATAGGTGGCTTGCAACTCTTGTAGAGCTAGAGCAAAATTGCTTTACAACTTTTGTTATATTGATCCTTTGCTCTAGTGCTTTGTAGAATTTTTAAATAGTCTATTCACCCTCCTCTAGCCATATTAGGACCTTTCAGTATGGACGGATATGGCCACTTCTCCTACTCCATTTGTACTTGATCTTTAGTGTTTAATTTATTACATTCAAAGATTGACTTCTTCAAAATTTTTACATTGTGCAGATTAGTGCCTTGGTTGTTCCCTAAACCTGAACCTTTTTTTCTCAATGTTTCATGGATGTAATTGTGCAGATTAGTGTCTTGTTTGTTCCCCTAAATCTGAGCCTTTTTCTCTGAATGTTTCATGGACGTATTGTTTCTTGCCTTTTTTGACAATTGATAACTGTATTCCAGGTGCTGTTGAATGTTTCATGGAGGCATTATTTCTGTCTAAAGGTATGTTTTGGGCACGTTTCAGCTTTTTGCTACCATGGAAACTTAGATATGAAATTGGTAAACTATATATTACTACTATTTGATTGCTACTGAGTCATAGGATGAATCAATAAATTATTTGGCACTCACCTTTTTGTAATAGCAAGAAAATATTCATGTCTTGTTTCACACAACCATTCATAGTTTATTTCTACTATTTGGTTGCTACTGAGTCATAGGATGAATCAATAAATTATTTGGCACCCACCTTTTTGTAATAGCAAGAACATATTCATGTCTTCTATCAAACAGCCATTCATAGTATCATGTAGTAAAAATAGTGCTCCTACCATTATTTTTTGCGAAGACTGATCCGACAAAATTAGGAGTAGACTGTACGGAAAACTTATATGCAGATTTTCTTTGCAGTCATTTCAGATACAACTTCCACCTCAAATTTATTTATGTTTCTAGACTATTGCTTGCAGCTTGGTCATTATCTCCATTGACAAAATCGACGGAATACATTTGAGCTGACTGGGAGAGGATGGTGTCTGCATCTAGGATTATAAGGCACATGTAAGGGTCCGAGTTGATTTTCATAAATGCAACTCAATGAATCTGTACCAATCCTAGGAAATAAGATATGAATCAAGCATCTACAATCACACTGAAATGCAATAGATCGGTTAATATATTTTTTTTGGAAGATATCCAATGTAGGCAGAAATGAAAGTTAATTGAAGTGCTTTGGTGTTTTCTCAAATAAACTTTTTCCCAGTGTCAGTTACTTGTAATATTAGAAATTGACTAGCTACTTCATCCAATGCCAGTTAATTGTAACGTTTGAGTGCACCCTGCAATTTCTTTGAAGCATATTGTACTTTATAGGAGCTCCTCCTGCTATGAATGTGTTTTTTACAGGTCGAAATCTGTGATTTTAGTTATGTTGCTAGGGCGTTTACCCCTACTGGTTCTGTCTTTTTTCAGTAATTCTGTTAGACATTTAAGATTTTGTTCCCCCAAATCTATGTCCAAAGACAGCATGGATCTCCACATTTGATTTGTTTGATATCATACAATTTGCTATTAGTTTGTGCAAACCCCAATATTTGCATTGATTAGTATATACTATTCCCTGCAGGAATTAGGCGGCCAGCTCCTAATTGGCAAGAAAGGGACATCATGCTGGGTTGGATATGGCTTGGTTGAGTAGCATTTGACACTCATCCAAATACAAGGTGGTGGAATGTGCCATTTTTTGTAAAATGAAGGCGATGTCAGTCCTGGCGAGCTCCAAAATAAGATTTGCCAAGATCAGTGGGGTACAACACACGTGGTGTATTCTGCACATGACTTTTTAAAGTTTGTTGTATTATTTGTATTGCCTCAGAATGTTTCTGAAACCTGAAACAGGTTTGGTAAAATGTTTATTCTATGTTGGGAACTCCGGAATCTTCTAGATGGCCTGTTCTTTTACACAATGGCAATATATATTCTCATTTTATTTTTGCTACATTCTTCCTCCCATTGGCAATATATTTTATTTGGCTATGAAAGAGCCTACAGGAACTTGGAGTTGCTGAACCAGTTCGAGCCTGCAGGAACTTCTGATCAGTCTTGGACTTGTGCTGGGTAGTCCTGGACATATTCTCTAAGGGCAAGGTGTGGGCTGTAGGTTTCTTTGTGTGTTATCGTTTGTGGGGGTAGGGGGGGGGGGTTGGGATGTCAGGTCAATGATCATTCCTTCATGATTGAGAATAAGAGCAAGACAGATACATATGAATCACAAATCAAAATACCGCACATATTCTGACAGTGTAAAGACGCTATTGAACATTGCTGTTTAAATTTGTCTAAACCCACTGATGTATATATCCTGTTTTTATTAAAAAAAATAAAGGTCCTAAGAACTAATGTCAATTTATCTATCAATATACACCCTTCATACTTGCATACAAATGCCCTAGAATTACTGCAAATGAGGCATTCCTCCCTAGATTTACCGTCGGCTTCTCGGAAAAAAGCCGCTGCCACGTCGCCTCCATTGTTTTCCTCCGTTGGATTTTGCATCCTGTGGTCCAGATTGTTTGAAGCCGATTCTCATTTGGAGCGGCTTCTGTTTCTACTTATCTTCCCCAGCTCTGGTCGGATCCAGAGACACCCTATATCCCTCTTTTTACTCTCTTTCCAGATCTTCCCCCAACTCTCTTTCCCTCATCCGTCGTCTCTCACTCTCTTCTCGATTCCCGGCAGACAGGGCGGCGACGGCCGCCATGAGCAGGCACGACGGCTGTAGCGGGCTCTCCTCTCGTTCCTCTCTTTCTTCTCTCCCTATCACGTCGCATGCGTGCTGGTGGTGCCGGTGCCGTCAGCTCACGACGCGAGGAGCTGTCAGGGCGCGACGGTGGCTCAGAGCTGCGTTGCGACACCGCCCATGCGCGCCGGCGGTGCCCATCGCCGGCCACGGCACAACGCGACTGGCTTGTTGGTGGCTGCTGGTGTCGATTCCCCCCGGTGATGCCTCCTCTCTCTCTCTCTCTCTTTGCTCCATGTGTGCTCATGTGCTACAGAAAACCCTAGCTCTGGTGGTGAGGAGCTGTCGGGGCGCGACGGCGGCTCAGGGCTGCGTTGTGACACCGCCCATGGGCATCGGCGGTGCTCATCCCCGGCCACGGCACAACGCGGCCGGCTTGCTGGTGGCTGCTGGTGTCGATTCCCCTCGGTGATGCCTCCTCTCTCTCTCTCTCTCTCTCTGCTCCATGTGTGCTCATGTGCTATAGAAAACCCTAGTTCTGATGGTGCCCTGCTCCCGCGTGGAGCCGACAATAGCAGCGGCGGCTGTGTGGAAGACGACCTAAACTTTCAGCTCCCCTCTCTCTTGCCCTCACTCTCCACTGCTGCATGTTGGGGCATTAGCACCGGTCGGGAAGGGCCTATTGCCCCGGTTCCCGAGGCGGTGCTGCCCTTCTGGGACTAAAGTTATAGGCTTATACAATAATATTTTTTGCTGATACAATAATATATTTATATTAAATGCATATTAAGCATATATGAATGAAAATTATAGGCTTAGCTTTATAATTAAGCTTTGCCTATAATAAAATGAATAGGCCACATCAAAAATTAAATAGATATGTAAAAAGCTTTATATATAGTTTTATAAGTACAAAATTCGTAAGACATATATACATAGAGTTTTTACCGATACAAAGGATCATCGTTGTTTGGAATAAGAGTTTCGTTGCCGTTGAACTCGCCGTTTGGATTGATCACTTGCTCGTGGAGAAATTCTGCTATCGTCTCTTGGATAGCTTTGGTTCGGTCTTTTTGCATAACCTTTTCCCTCAACCATTCCGTCTTTAATTTGAAATAAA
>NW_018396499.1:52825-54636 GCF_000003195.3 Sorghum bicolor | reverse complement strand
CACGGCTCTTAGATTATGATTCTATATGACACACGTCATCTAGGAGTTCTATTGTGGTGCTTCCAAATATATATCGAAGCATATGGTACGTTCCATGCAATTCGTGCACCTATCTTGCATCAAGATTAGCACTATCTCCAAACAAACCGAACCGAGCTTTCAACTCAGCCTCTTGACCTAGGAGTACCATCGGGAACTTCCACAACGGTTTCTGAGCCTATGGTGCACAGGGCACAAACCATGCACTTATCTTGCACTGAAACTGATACTATCTCCAACTGGACTGAAGCGAGATTCCATATGATACACTTCATCTAGTAGTTCCATCGGGTGCATCTACAGTTCCATCGAGTGTGTCCAAATTGATTTCTGAGCATATGGTATGTTCCATGCAAACTGTGCACCTATCTTGCATCAAGATAAGAACTATCTCCGAAAAGACAGAACAAAGATTCCACTTGAGCCTCTTCACCAATGAGTACCATCGTGTGCATCCAAAATAGTTTCTTAGCCTATGGTGCATTAGGCACAAACCGTCTACCTATCTTGCACCGAAACTAACACTATCTCCAAAGAGACCGAAGTGAGATTCTATATGACACTCGTCATCTAGTTCTATTGGGTGCTTCCAATTATAGTACGTTCGATGCAATTCGTGCACCTATCTTGCATCAAGGTTAGCACTATCTCCAAACAAAGCAAACTGAGCTTCCACTTGAGCCCCTTTACCCAGGAGTATCATCGGGTGCATCCAAAATGGTTTCTTAGCCTATGATGCATTAGGCACAAGCTGTGTACCTATCTTGCACCAAAACTAACTCTGTCTCCAAACAGACCAAAGCGAGATTCTATATGACACTTGTCATCTAGGAGTTCTATTGGGGTGCGTCCAAATGGATTTCTTTGCATATGGTATGTAACATGCAAACCGTGCACCTATCTTGCATCAAGATTAGCACTATCTCCAAACAGATCGAACCGACCTTCCACTTGAGCCTCTTCACCTAGGAGTATTATCGGGTGCTTCCATAATGGTTTTCGAGCCTATGGTGCATTATGCGCAAAGCATGCACCAATCTTGCACCTAAGCTAACACTGTCTCCAAACATATTGAAGCAAGATTCCATATGACACACATGATCTAGGAGTTCTATCGAGTGCGTTCAAATTGATTTCCGAGAATATGGTACGTTTGATGCAAACCGTACACCTATCTTTCATCAAGATTAGCACTATCTCCAAACAGACCGAACCGAGCTTTCACTTGAGCCTCTTCACCTAGGAGTACCATCGGGAACTTTCACAATGATTTCTGAGCCTATGGTGCCCTGGGCACAAACCATGCAACTATCTTGCACCGAAACTAATTCTATCTCCAACTGGACCGAAGCGAGATTCCATATGATACACTTCATCTAGTAGTTCCATCTGGTGCATCTACAGTTCCATCGGGTGTGTCCAAATTGATTTCTGAGCATATGGTATGTTCAATGCAAACCGTGCACCTATCTTGCATCAAGATTAGAACTATCTCCAAATAGACAGAACCAAGATTCCATATGAGCCTCTTCAACAAGGAGTACCATCGCGTGCGTCCAAAATAGTTTCTTAGCCTATGGTGCATTAGGCACAAACCGTGTACCTATCTTGCACCGAAACTAACACTATCTCGAAAGAGACCGAAGTGAGATTCTATATGACACACGTCATCTAGGAGTTCTATTGGTTGCTTCCCAATATAGTTCTAAGCATATGGTACGTGCGATGCAATTCGTGCACCTTATCTTGCCTCAAGATTAGCACTATCTCCA
>NW_018396499.1:51591-52380 GCF_000003195.3 Sorghum bicolor | reverse complement strand
CGAGATTCTATATGACACATGTCATCTAGGAGTTCTATTAGGGTGCGTCCAAATGGATTTCTTTGCATATGGTATGTTCCATGCAAACCGTGCACCTATCTTGCATCAAGATTAGCACTATCTCCAAACAGATCGAATCGACCTTCCACCTGAGCCTCTTCACCTAGGAGTACCATCGAGAACTTCCACAACGATTTTTTAGCCTATGGTGCACTGGGAACAAACCATGCAACTATCTTGCGCCGAAACTAATACTATCTCCAACCAGACCGAAGCGAGATTCTGTATGATACACTTCATCTAGTAGTTCCATTGGGTGCATCTACAGTTCCATTGCGTGTGTCCAAATTGATTTCTGAGCATATGGTATGTTCCATGCAAACCGTGCACCTATCTTGCATCAAGATTAGAACTATCTCCAAACAGACAGAACCAAGATTCCACATGAGCCTCTTCACCAAGGAGTACCATCGCGTGCATCCAAAATAGTTTCTTAGCCTATGGTGCATTAGGCACGAACCGTGTACCTATCTTGCACCGAAACTAACACTATCTCCAAAGAGACCGAAGTGTGATTCTATATGACACACGTCATCTAGGAGTTCTATTGGGTGCTTCCAAATATATTTCGAAGCATATGGTACGTTCGATGCAATTCATGCACCTATCTTGCATCAAGATTAGCACTATCTCCAAACAAAGCAAACTGAGCTTCCACTTGAGACCCTTTACCCTAGGATATCATTGGGAGCATCCAAAATGTTTCTTAGCCTAAGGGGCGAGGCCGTG
>NW_018396499.1:0-23279 GCF_000003195.3 Sorghum bicolor | reverse complement strand
AAAAAAAGAAAAAAAAAAAAAAAAGAAAGAGTCGACCCCCGTTTCTTGCGCTACTAGCTGGTACCATCCTGCACATCATACTCGCTTGTTTGGACAGTCACGCATCATGTGCCCATATCCCTTGCACCGGTGACATTGTATGTTGCTTGTTTTACCCGTCGATGCCACGGATGAAGTACTCGCAGCAGGCTTTTGCATCATCTTCGCAACTGAATTGGTGGGGGCAGCTCGAGTCTTGTCACTAGATGATGGAGTAGAAATAAGTGTAGATGGAGTTGAAGCCATGCGTTGCTGCCATGAATTAGCCTTCCCTGAAGAAATATTACTCCTTGCGCTAGCACGTCGTCCCTGCACTTTCCTTTCAGCTTTACAAGCAAGATGAAACAAACGGGTTACATTATTGTATTCTTTGTAAGCGAGGATGTCCTGAATTTCCCGATTTAACCCACCCAAAAATCTAGCCATAGCCGGTTCCTCATCCTCCTCTAGGTTACAACGCAACATACCCATTTGTAATTCCTAATAATATTCTTCTACACTTTTAGCACCTTGTCTTAATTGTTGCAGCTTATTTATCATATCACGCGCATAGTAAGATGGAACAAATCTAGCTCTCTGGCCCTTTTTAGCGCATCCCAAGTTCTAGGTAAGTTATTAGGATTTTTCTTTCCATATTCTATCCACCAAACAGAAGCAAATTTTGTAAACTCACTAGTAGCAGCTCTAACACGTGTAGTCTTAGGAAATTCATGACATGCAAACTTTTGATCAACAGCAATCTCCCAAGTGATGTAAGCATCAAGGTCATATTTACCATCAAAAGGAGGTATCTTAAATTTAATCTTACTGAAAGCATCATCATTATTATGTACCTCGCGTCGGCGGTTGCCACCCATACCTCTACGGTTGTGACGAAGGCGACGTTGATCACGAGTGTCTTGATCGTCATGTTCAGTATCACCAGTGTAGTCATCTTCATGACTACTGTGCTCTCGATCTCCCTCCTTTTCTTCTTTATGGTTCTCTTTATCTTCGGTGTGGAAATCATCAAATCGCCTTAGGAGAGCAGCAAGGCTTTTGTCCACACTAGCAACAGATTCCTCCAAACTTGTGAGCTTGTTGTTTGTGGCAATCTGCGTAGCCTCCAACTGCCCCAGCTTTTCATTTGTCACCTGCAAGTCGTTATCAAGTCCCTCTGTGTGCAGCTTCACTTTCCTTTCAAAATGTTGTATGATGCCCTTAGTGTAAGGTGTATGTGGTGTTTCGTTACCATCATCTGCCCCTGGCATGGTTCAAAGACAAAGACAACAAAAAGGCAAGTGAAGAAATAAAAGCCCTACAACTACTAGAATGTAGCTACAGCAAGTCGCTCACACTCAACCTGTAACACAAGTTCTTACCAATTCTTACCTTGCTTGACAGGAGGGGTCGTCTGCCAACAAGTGTACAGCAATGGACGAAGTGTATCGGTGCTGCAGCACAAGACCTGTCAAGCTGTAGAGTATGTGGAGCTATAGGTGGGCTGAAACAAGGAACGAACTAGCACCACGTTAGTTATAAAAGCGAGCTGAATAAGCGTTCGACGATGGTACTGTGCTGGTCCTAGGCTAGACCGTGCTAGAGACGCGAGCCTGGACACAAAGGAAAAACCACAGCACACCCCCGAAAACAAGGTGGAACAAACCTAAAATCAATATGAAAAACAGCCCCTTTTTTTTGAATCTTTTCTCTTTTCTTTTTTTTCTTTTTTTTTGGGCAACCTCAAAAACTGATTATATAAACAAAAGAATACAAAAGAGCAATTCGCTACACACACTTCTCTCTCTCTCTCTCTCTAGAGTAAGGCCGAACAAGTATGGAGTTATCTTTCTTTTTGGATCACAGAAGGACTCACATAGACGGAGTTCAGGCTACATTAACAAGCGGACTCCAAGTTCTATTCGGTTTCCACTCAGAACCAACCACAAAACGGATTCCACCTATTGCCGAGTTCTACTCGGTTTCCTTCTTTTTTTTATCACGTTGGTGGAACTCAGATTGGAACTCTACTCGATCCGGACCAAGACCACAGTTCAATTCGGACTTCGCAACAGATTCGACAGAGAGAAGATATGGTAATACTCGGCTGTGTATAGATGGTGACAAGAACTCGAAACTCTAAAGGACTAGACACTAAGACCAGCAACTCGACACAAACCGAAGCAACGCAAATTTAACAAGCCCTAACTAAAACGGTACTAGCCAAGGCACAAAGGTTTAATAGGATTATGGAAAAACTAATCTACTATATTTTTTTGGCTTGTCTGGACTATAGGAAATTAAATAAAAACAGCAAAGGATTAGAAGTCTCTCACCGAAGAACCTTGCTCTGATTATCAACTGATGCGAACCCGCTAGGGTTTTTGCCCGATCTTTTGATGAGAGACGGGGATAACTCGATTGGTGGATGGAGATGACATTCACGGCCCGACTACAGCCCTCAAGACCGTGCCTTAGCAACCGATACACCACGTCCAATAGCCGTCACGATCTTGTGGAGCGCGACAACCAGCCCCTAGGGCTCCCGTCCTGCAAGCAATCGAAGAACTAGCAAGAACGAGGAAACAAGCACTGAATTTGCAAGATGAATTGAAGGTTTCAAACTGAATCTGAATTAACAATGGGGTTCCGAAGACAAGGAGACGGGCGGCTGATCCTGCACGCGCGCCTACAAGCAAGTAGCGAAGGTTAAACTTGATCTAAATAAAACCCAATGACCATGGCGACTCTAGAGGGATATAAGTAGATGGATTGATGACCAAAGAGGTGTTGGGGTCGTCCTCCAACCCTAGGACGCGTCCCTAATGGACCCAACTTGATACATGGGCCATCAGCCCAAAATGAGGTGACGCAGCACCCTGGACAGCAAGACCTATCGACATTAATTGGATTATTGCCGCTGCTGCCGAACAGGTATTGACGTGGGACTTGATTCATATGAAAGTAGACTTGATAAGCTTTCCAACAAGTCCTGAAGCGCCTGAATCCGAATCGGTATGCAAACGTGGTAACGGTCACAAGTTGGCGCTTTGCTGCTGTCCGAATCCAGCGAGCGTGAGTCCTCCCTTTCGGTCTTCTCCTTGGTTCCTAATCAAAACAAGAGTGCACGCGTTTCCATTGTCTAAACAAGATGGACACGAGCTTATCAAGGAACTCACTTGATTATTAAGTTGACGAACACGAGCACGAGTAAGAGGACCAGCTATAGGTTGTGTCGGAGAGGATGTATCGCTGGTGTTGATGTCCTTATCAAACCTTCCACTTGAGCCTCTTCACCTAGGAATATCATCGGGTGCTTCCATAATGGTTTCTGAGCCTATGGTGCAGTATGCGCAAACCATGCACCAATCTTGCACCTAAACTAACACTGTCTCCAAACAGATTGAAGCTAGATTCCATATGACACACATGATCTAGGAGTTCTATCGGGTGCGTCCAAATTGATTTCTGAGAATATGGTACGTTCTATGCAAACCGTACACCTATCTTTCATCAAGATTAGCACTATCTCCAAATAGACTGGACCGAGCTTTCACTTGAGCCTCTTCACCTAGGAGTACCATCGGGAACATTCACAACGATTTTTGAGCCTTTGGTGCACTGGGCACAAACCATGCAACTATCTTGCACCGAAACTAATACTATCTCCAGCTGGACCGAAGCGAGATTCCATATGATACACTTCATCTAGTAGTTCCATCGGGTGCATCTACAGTTCCATCGGGTGTGTCCAAATTGATTTCTGAGCATATGGTATGTTCCATGCAAACCATGCACCTATCTTGCATCAAGATTAGAACTATCTCCAAATAGACAGAACCAAGATTCCACATGAGCCTCTTCACCAAGGAGTACCATCACGTGCGTCAAAAATAGTTTCTAGCCTATGGTGCATTAGGCACAAACCGTGTACCTATCTTGCACCAAAACTAACACTATCTCCAAAGAGACCGAAGTGAGATTCTATATGACACATGTCATCTAGGAGTTCTATTGCGTGCTTCCAAATATATTTCTAAGCATATGGTACGTTTGATGCAATTCGTGCACCTATATTGCATCAAGATTAGCACTATCTCCAAACAAAGCAAACTGAGCTTCCACTTGAGCCCTTTTACCCAGGAGTATCATCGAGTGCATCCAAAATGGTTTCTTAGCCTATTATGCATTAGGCGCAAACTGTGTACCTATCTTGCACCAAAACTAACTCTGTCTCCAAACAAAGCAAACTGAGCTTCCACTTGAGCCCCTTTACCCACGAGTATCATCGGGTGCATCCAAAATGGTTTCTTAGCCTATGATGCATTAGGCGTAAACTGTGTACCTATCTTGCACCAAAACTAACTCTGTCTCCAAACAGACCAAAGCGAGATTCTATATGACACATGTCATCTAGGAGTTCTATTGGGGTGCGTCTAAATGGATTTCTTAGCATATGGTATGTTCCATGCAAACCGTGCGCCTATCTTGCATCAAGATTAGCACTATCTCCAAATAGATCGAACCAACCTTCCACTTGAGCCTCTTCACCTAGGATTATCATCGGGTGCTTCCATAATGGTTTCTAAGCCTATGGTGCATTATGCGCAAACCATGCACCAATCTTGCACCTAAAATAACACTATCTCCAAACAGATTTAAGCGAGATTCCATATGACACACATGATCTAGGAGTTCTATCAGGGTGCATCCAAATTAATTTCTGAGAAATGGTACGTTCCATCCAAACCGTGCACCTATCTTTCATCAAGATTAGCACTATCTCCAAATAGACCGAACCGAGCTTTCACTTGAGCCTCTTCACCTAGGAGTACCATCAAGAACTTTCACAACGATTTTTGAGCCTATGGTGCACTGGGCACAAACCATGCAACTATCTTGCACCGAAACTAATACTATCTCCAGCTGGACCGAAGAGAGATTCCATATGATACACTTCATCTAGTTGTTCCATCGAGTGCATCTACAGTTCCATCGGGTGTGTCCAAATTGATTTCTGAGCATATGGTATGTTCCATGAAAACCGTGCACCTATCTTGCATCAAGATTAGAACTATCTCCAAACAGACAGAACCAAGATTCCACATGAGCCTCTTCACCAAGGAGTACCATCGCGTGCGTCCAAAATAGTTTCTTAGCCTATGGTGCATTAGGCACAAACCCTGTACCTATATTGCATCGAAACTAACACTATCGCCAAAGAGACCGAAGTGAGATTCTATATGACACATGTCATCTAGGAGTTCTTTTGGGTGCTTCCAAATATATTTCTAAGCATATGGTACGTTTGATGCAATTCGTGCACCTATTTGCATCAAGATTAGCACTATCTCCAAACAAAGCAAACTGAGCTTCCACTTGAGCCCCTTTACCCAGGGGTATCATCGGGTGCATCCAAAATGGTTTCTTAGCCTATGATGCATTAGGCGCAAACTGTGTACCTATCTTGCACCAAAACTACCTCTGTCTCCAAACAGACCTAAGCGAGATTCTATATGACACATGTCATCTAGGAGTTCTATTGGGTGCGTCCAAATGGATTTCTTAGCATATGGTATGTTCCATGCAAACCGTACACCTATCTTGCATCAAGATTAGCACTATCTCCAAACAGATCGAACCGACCTTCCACTTGAGCCACTTCACCTGGGATTATCATCGGGTGCTTCCATAACGGTTTATGAGCCTATGGTGCATTATGCGCAAACGATGCACCAATCTTCCACCTAAACTAACGTTGTCTCCAAACAGATTGAAGCGAGATTCCAACTGACACACATGATCTAGGAGTTCTATCGGGTGCGTTCAAATTGATTTATGAGAATATGGTACGTTCTATGCAAACCGTACACCTATCTTTCATCAATATTAGCACTATCTCCAAACAGACGGAACCGAGCTTTCACTTGAGCCTCTTCACCTAGGAGTACCATTGGGAACTTCCACAACGATTTCTGAGCCTATGGTGCACTGGGCACAAACCATGCAACTATCTTGCACCGAAACTAATACTATCTCCAACTGGACGGAAGCGAGATTCCATATGATAAACTTCATCTAGTTGTTCCATCGGGTGCATCTACAGTTCCATCGGGTGTGTCCAAATTGATTTCTGAGCATATTGTATGTTCCATGTAAACCGTGGACCTATCTTGCATCAAGATTGGAACTATCTTCAAACAGACAAAATCAAGGTTCCACATGAGCCTCTTCACCAAGGAGTACCCTCGCATGCGTCCAAAATAGTTTCTTAGCCTATGGTGCATTTGGCACAAACCGTGTACCTATCTTGCACCAAAACTAACACTATCTCCAAAGAGACCGAAGTGAGATTCTATATGACACACATCATCTAGGAGTTCGATTGGGTGCTTCCAAATATATTTCTAAGCATATGGTACGTTCGATGCAATTCGTGCCCCTATCTTGCAACAAGATTAGCACTATCTCCAAACAAAGCAAACTGAGCTTCCACTTGAGCCCTGTTACCCAGGAGTATCATCGGGTGCATCCAAAATGGATTCTTAGCCTATGATGCATTAGGCGCAAACTGTGTACCTATCTTGCACCAAAGCTAACTCTATCTCCAAATAGACCAAAGCGAGATTACATATGACACATGTCATCTAGGAGTTCTATTGTGATGCATCCAAATAGATTTCTTAGCATATGGTATGTTCCATGAAAATCGTGCACCTATCTTGCATCAAGATTAGCACTACCTCCAAACAGATCGAACCGACCTTCCACTTGAGCCTCTTCACCTAGGAGTATTATCGGGTGCTTCCATAATGGTTTCCGAGACTATGGTGCATTATACGCAAGCCATGCACCAATCTTGCACCTAAACTGTCTCCAAACAGATTGAAGCGAGATTCCATATGACACACATGATCTAGGAGTTCTATCGGGTGCGTCAAAATTGATTTCTGAGAATACGGTACGTTCCATGTAAACCGTACACATATCTTTCATCAAGATTAGCACTATCTCCAAACAGACCGAACCGAGCTTTCACTTGAGCCTCTTCACCTAGGAGTACCATCAGGAACTTCCACAACGATTTCTGAGCCTATGGTGCACTGGGCACAAACCATGCAACTATCTTGCACCGAAACTAATACTATCTCCAACTGGACCGAAGCGAGATTCCATACGATACACTTCATCTAGTAGTTCCATTGGGTGCATCTACAGTTCCATCTGGTGTGTCAAATTGATTTCTGAGCATATGGTATGTTCCATGCAAACCGTGGACCTATCTTGCATCAAGATTAGAACTATCTCCAAACAGACAGAACCAAGATTCCACATGAGCCTCTTCACCAAGGAGTACCATCGCGTGCGTCCAAAATACTTTCCTAGCCTATGGTGCATTAGGCACAAACCGTGTACCTATCTTGCACCGAAACTAACACTATATCCAAAGAGACCGAAGTGAGATTCTATATGACACACGTCATCTAGGAGTTCTATTGGGTGCTTCCAAATATATTTCGAAGTATATGGTACGTTCGATGCAATTCGTGCACCTATCTTGCATCAAGATTAGCACTATCTCCAAACAAAGCAAACTGAGCTTCCACTTGAGCCCCTTTACCCAGGAGTATCATCGGGTGCATCCAAAATGGTTTCTTAGCCTATGATGCATTAGGCACAAACTGTGTACCTATCTTGCACCAAAACTAACCCTGTCTCCAAACAGACCAAAGCGAGATTCTATATGACACATGTCATCTAGGAGTTCTATTGGGTGCGTCCAAATGGATTTCTTAGCATATGGTATGTTCCATGCAAACCGTAGACCTATCTTGCATCAAGATTAGCACTATCTCCAAACAGATCGAACCAACCTTCCACTTGAGCCTCTTCACCTACGATTATCATCGGGTGCTTCCATAATGGTTTCTGAGCCTATGGTGCATTATGCGCAAACGATGCACCAATCTTCCACCTAAACTAACATTGTCTCCAAACAGATTGAATCGAGATTCCAACTGACACACATGATCTAGGAGTTCTATCGGGTGCGTCCAAATTGATTTATGAGAATATGGTACGTTCTATGCAAACCGTACACCTATCTTTCATCAATATTAGCACTATCTCCAAACAGACCGAACCGAGCTTTCACTTGAGCCTCTTCACCTAGGAGTACCATTGGGAACTTCCACAACGATTTCTGAGCCTATGGTGCACTGGGCACAAACCATGCAACTATCTTGCACCGAAACTAATACTATCTCCAACTGGACGGAAGCGAGATTCCATATGATAAACTTCATCTAGTAGTTCCATCGGGTGCATCTACAGTTCCATCGGGTGTGTCCAAATTGATTTCTGAGCATATTGTATGTTCCATGTAAACCGTGGACCTATCTTGCATCAAGATTGGAACTATCTTCAAACAGACAAAACCAAGGTTCCACATGAGCCTCTTCACCAAGGAGTACCCTCGCACGCGTCCAAAATAGTTTCTTAGCCTATGGTGCATTTGGCACAAACCGTGTACCTATCTTGCACCGAAACTAACACTATCTCCAAAGAGACCGAAGTGAGATTCTATATGACACACATCATCTAGGAGTTCTATTGGGTGCTCCCAAATATATTTCTAAGCATATGGTACGTTCGATGCAATTCGTGCACCTATCTTGCAACAAGATTAGCACTATCTCCAAACAAAGCAAACTGAGCTTCCACTTGAGCCCCGTTACCCAGGAGTATCACCGGGTGCATCCAAAATGGTTTCTTAGCCTATGATGCATTAGGCGCAAACTGTGTACCTATCTTGCACCAAAGCTAACTCTGTCTCCAAATAGACCAAAGCGAGATTCCATATGACACATGTCATCTAGGAGTTCTATTGCGATGCATCTAAATAGATTTCTTAGCATATGGTATGTTCCATGAAAACCGTGCACCTATCTTGCATCAAGATTAGCACTATCTCCAAACAGATCGAACCGACCTTCCACTTGAGCCTCTTCACCTAGGAGTATTATCGGGTGCTTCCATAATGGTTTCCGAGACTATGGTGCATTATACGCAAGCCATGCACCAATCTTGCACCTAAACTGTCTCCAAACAGATTGAAGCGAGATTCCATATGACACACATGATCTAGGAGTTCTATCAGGTGCGTCGAAATTGATTTCTGAGAATACGGTACGTTCCATGTAAACCGTACACCTATCTTTCATCAAGATTAGCACTATCTCCAAACAGACCGAACCGAGCTTTCACTTGAACCTCTTCACCTAGGAGTACCATCGGGAACTTCCACAACGATTTCTGAGCCTATGGTGCACTGGGCACAAACCATGCAACTATCTTGCACCGAAACTAATAATATCTCTACCTGGACTGAAGCGAGATTCCATATGATACACTTCATCTAGTAGTTCCATCGGGTGCATCTACAATTCCATCGGGTGAGTCCAAATTGATTTCTGAGCATATGGTATGTTCCCTGCAAACCGTGCACCTATCTTGCATCAACATTAGAACTATCTCCAAACAGACAGAACCAAGATTCCACATGAGCCTCTTCACCAAGGAGTACCATCGCGTGCGTCCAAAATAGTTTCTTAGCCTATGGTGCATTAGGCACAAACCGTGTACCTATCTTGCACCGAAACTAACACTATCTCCAAAGAGACCGAAGTGAGATTCTATATGACACATGTCATCTAGGTGTTCTATTGGGTGCTTCCAAATATATTTCTAAGCATATGGTACATTTGATGCAATTCGTGCACCTATTTGCATCAAGATTAGCACTATCTCCAAACAAAGCAAACTGAGCTTCCACTTCAGCCCTTTTACCCAGGAGTATCATCGGGTGCATCCAAAATGGTTTCTTAGCCTATGATGCATTAGGCGCAAACTGTGTACCTATCTTGCACCAAAACTACCTCTATCTCCAAACAGACCTAAGCGAGATTCTATATGACACATGTCATCTAGGAGTTCTATTGGGTGCGTCCAAATGGATTTCTTAGCATATGGTATGTTCCATGCAAACCGTACACCTATCTTGCATCAAGATTAGCACTATCTCCAAACAGATCGAACCGACCTTCCACTTGAGCCACTTCACCTGGGATTATCATCGGGTGCTTCCATAACGGTTTATGAGCCTATGGTGCATTATGCGCAAACGATGCACCAATCTTCCACCTAAACTAACGTTGTCTCCAAACAGATTGAAGCGAGATTCCAACTGACACACATGATCTAGGAGTTCTATCGGGTGCGTTCAAATTGATTTATGAGAATATGGTACGTTCTATGCAAACCGTACACCTATCTTTCATCAATATTAGCACTATCTCCAAACAGACGGAACCGAGCTTTCACTTGAGCCTCTTCACCTAGGAGTACCATTGGGAACTTCCACAACGATTTCTGAGCCTATGGTGCACTGGGCACAAACCATGCAACTATCTTGCACCGAAACTAATACTATCTCCAACTGGACGGAAGCGAGATTCCATATGATAAACTTCATCTAGTTGTTCCATCGGGTGCATCTACAGTTCCATCGGGTGTGTCCAAATTGATTTCTGAGCATATTGTATGTTCCATGTAAACCGTGGACCTATCTTGCATCAAGATTGGAACTATCTTCAAACAGACAAAATCAAGGTTCCACATGAGCCTCTTCACCAAGGAGTACCCTCGCATGCGTCCAAAATAGTTTCTTAGCCTATGGTGCATTTGGCACAAACCGTGTACCTATCTTGCACCGAAACTAACACTATCTCCAAAGAGACCGAAGTGAGATTCTATATGACACACATCATCTAGGAGTTCGATTGGGTGCTTCCAAATATATTTCTAAGCATATGGTACGTTCGATGCAATTCGTGCCCCTATCTTGCAACAAGATTAGCACTATCTCCAAACAAAGCAAACCGAGCTTCCACTTGAGCCCCGTTACCCAGGAGTATCATCGGGTGCATCCAAAATGGTTTCTTAGCCTATGATGCATTAGGCGCAAACTGTGTACCTATCTTGCACCAAAGCTAACTCTATCTCCAAATAGACCAAAGCGAGATTACATATGACACATGTCATCTAGGAGTTCTATTGTGATGCATCCAAATAGATTTCTTAGCATATGGTATGTTCCATGAAAATCGTGCACCTATCTTGCATCAAGATTAGCACTATCTCCAAACAGATCGAACCGACCTTCCACTTGAGCCTCTTCACCTAGGAGTATTATCGGGTGCTTCCATAATGGTTTCCGAGACTATGGTGCATTATACGCAAGCCATGCACCAATCTTGCACCTAAACTGTCTCCAAACAGATTGAAGCGAGATTCCATATGACACACATGATCTAGGAGTTCTATCGGGTGCGTCAAAATTGATTTCTGAGAATACGGTACGTTCCATGTAAACCGTGCACCTATCTTTCATCAAGATTAGCACTATCTCCAAACAGACCGAACCGAGCTTTCACTTCAGCCTCTTCACCTAGGAGTACCATCAGGAACTTCCACAACGATTTCTGAGCCTATGGTGCACTGGGCACAAACCATGCAACTATCTTGCACCGAAACTAATACTATCTCCAACTGGACCGAAGCGAGATTCCATACGATACACTTCATCTAGTAGTTCCATTGGGTGCATCTACAGTTCCATCGGGTGTGTCAAATTGATTTCTGAGCATATGGTATGTTCCATGCAAACCGTGGACCTATCTTGCATCAAGATTAGAACTATCTCCAAACAGACAGAACCAAGATTCCACATGAGCCTCTTCACCAAGGAGTACCATCGCGTGCGTCCAAAATACTTTCCTAGCCTATGGTGCATTAGGCACAAACCGTGTACCTATCTTGCACCGAAACTAACACTATATCCAAAGAGACCGAAGTGAGATTCTATATGACACATGTCATCTAGGAGTTCTATTGGGTGCTTCCAAATATATTTCGAAGTATATGGTACGTTCGATGCAATTCGTGCACCTATCTTGCATCAAGATTAGCACTATCTCCAAACAAAGCAAACTGAGCTTCCACTTGAGCCCCTTTACCCAGGAGTATCATCGGGTGCATCCAAAATGGTTTCTTAGCCTATGATGCATTAGGCACAAACTGTGTACCTATCTTGCACCAAAACTAACCCTGTCTCCAAACAGACCAAAGCGAGATTCTATATGACACATGTCATCTAGGAGTTCTATTGGGTGCGTCCAAATGGATTTCTTAGCATATGGTATGTTCCATGCAAACCGTAGACCTATCTTGCATCAAGATTAGCACTATCTCCAAACAGATCGAACCAACCTTCCACTTGAGCCTCTTCACCTACGATTATCATCGGGTGCTTCCATAATGGTTTCTGAGCCTATGGTGCATTATGCGCAAACGATGCACCAATCTTCCACCTAAACTAACATTGTCTCCAAACAGATTGAATCGAGATTCCAACTGACACACATGATCTAGGAGTTCTATCGGGTGCGTCCAAATTGATTTATGAGAATATGGTACGTTCTATGCAAACCGTACACCTATCTTTCATCAATATTAGCACTATCTCCAAACAGACCGAACCGAGCTTTCACTTGAGCCTCTTCACCTAGGAGTACCATTGGGAACTTCCACAACGATTTCTGAGCCTATGGTGCACTGGGCACAAACCATGCAACTATCTTGCACCGAAACTAATACTATCTCCAACTGGACGGAAGCGAGATTCCATATGATAAACTTCATCTAGTAGTTCCATCGGGTGCATCTACAGTTCCATCGGGTGTGTCCAAATTGATTTCTGAGCATATTGTATGTTCCATGTAAACCGTGGACCTATCTTGCATCAAGATTGGAACTATCTTCAAACAGACAAAACCAAGGTTCCACATGAGCCTCTTCACCAAGGAGTACCCTCGCATGCGTCCAAAATAGTTTCTTAGCCTATGGTGCATTTGGCACAAACCGTGTACCTATCTTGCACCGAAACTAACACTATCTCCAAAGAGACCGAAGTGAGATTCTATATGACACACATCATCTAGGAGTTCTATTGGGTGCTTCCAAATATATTTCTAAGCATATGGTACGTTCGATGCAATTCGTGCACCTATCTTGCAACAAGATTAGCACTATCTCCAAACAAAGCAAACTGAGCTTCCACTTGAGCCCCGTTACCCAGGAGTATCATCGGGTGCATCCAAAATGGTTTCTTAGCCTATGATGCATTAGGCGCAAACTGTGTACCTATCTTGCACCAAAGCTAACTCTGTCTCCAAATAGACCAAAGCGAGATTCCATATGACACATGTCATCTAGGAGTTCTATTGCGATGCATCTAAATAGATTTCTTAGCATATGGTATGTTCCATGAAAACCGTGCACCTATCTTGCATCAAGATTAGCACTATCTCCAAACAGATCGAACCGACCTTCCACTTGAGCCTCTTCACCTAGGAGTATTATCGGGTGCTTCCACAATGGTTTCCGAGACTATGGTGCATTATACGCAAGCCATGCACCAATCTTGCACCTAAACTGTCTCCAAACAGATTGAAGCGAGATTCCATATGACACACATGATCTAGGAGTTCTATCAGGTGCGTCAAAATTGATTTCTGAGAATACGGTACGTTCCATGTAAACCGTACACCTATCTTTCATCAAGATTAGCACTATCTCCAAACAGACCGAACCGAGCTTTCACTTGAACCTCTTCACCTAGGAGTACCATCGGGAACTTCCACAACGATTTCTGAGCCTATGGTGCACTGGGCACAAACCATGCAACTATCTTGCACCGAAACTAATAATATCTCTAACTGGACTGAAGCGAGATTCCATATGATACACTTCATCTAGTAGTTCCATCGGGTGCATCTACAATTCCATCGGGTGAGTCCAAATTGACTTGTGAGCATATGGTATGTTCCCTGCAAACCGTGCACCTATCTTGCATCAACATTAGAACTATCTCCAAACAGACAGAACCAAGATTCCACATGAGCCTTTTCACCAAGGAGTACCATCGCGTGCGTCCAAAATAGTTTCTTAGCCTATGGTGCATTAGGCACAAACCGTGTACCTATCTTGCACCGAAACTAACACTATCTCCAAAGAGACCGAAGTGAGATTCTATATGACACATGTCATCTAGGTGTTCTATTGGGTGCTTCCAAATATATTTCTAAGCATATGGTACATTTGATGCAATTCGTGCACCTATTTGCATCAAGATTAGCACTATCTCCAAACAAAGCAAACTGAGCTTCCACTTCAGCCCTTTTACCCAGGAGTATCATCGGGTGCATCCAAAATGGTTTCTTAGCCTATGATGCATTAGGCGCAAACTGTGTACCTATCTTGCACCAAAACTACCTCTGTCTCCAAACAGACCTAAGCGAGATTCTATATGACACATGTCATCTAGGAGTTCTATTGGGTGCGTCCAAATGGATTTCTTAGCATATGGTATGTTCCATGCAAACCGTGCACCTATCTTGCATCAAGATTAGCACTATCTCCAAACAGATCGAACCGACCTTCCACTTGAGCCTCTTCACCTGGATTATCATCGGGTGCTTCCATAATGGTTTCTGAGCCTATGGTGCATTATGCGCAAACCAAGCACCAATCTTGCACCTAAACTAACACTGTCTCCAAACATATTGAAGCAAGATTCCATATGACACACATGATCTAGGAGTTCTATCGGGTGCGTCCAAATTGATTTCTGAGAATACGGTACGTTCCATGCAAACCGTACACCTATCTTTCATCAAGTTTAGCACTATCTCCAAATAGACCGAACCGAGCTTTCACTTGAGCCTCTTCACCTAGGAGTACCATCGGGAACTTCCACAACGATTTCTGAGCCTATGGTGCACTGGGCACAAACCATGCAACTATCTTGCACCGAAACTAATACTATCTCCAGGTGGACCGAAGCGAGATTCGATATGATACACTTCATCTAGTAGTTCCATCGGGTGCATCTAGAGTTCCATCGGGTGTGTCCAAATTGATTTCTGAGCATATGGTATGTTCCATGCAAACCGTGCACCTATCTTGCATCAAGATTAGAACTATATCCAAACAGACAAAACCAAGATTCCACATGAGCCTCTTCACCAAGAAGTACCATCGCGTGCGTCCAAAATAGTTTCTTAGCCTATGGTGCATTAGGCACAAACCATGTACCTACCTTGCACCGAAACTAACACTATCTCTAAAGAGACCGAAGTGAAACTCTATATGACACATGTCATCTAGGAGTTCTATTGGGCGCTTCCAAATATATTTCTAAGCATATGGTACGTTTGATGCAATTCGTGCACCTATTTGCAACAAGATTAGCACTATCTCCATACAAAGCAAACTGAGCTTCCACTTCAGCCCTTTTACCCAGGAGTATCATCGAGTGCATCCAAAATGGTTTCTTAGCCTATGATGCATTAGGCGCAAACTGTGTACCTATCTTGCACCAAAACTACCTCTGTCTCCAAACAAACCAAAGTGAGATTCTATATGACACATGTCATCTAGGAGTTCTATTGGGGTGCGTCCAAATGGATTTCTTAGCGTATGGTATGTTCCATGCAAACCGTGCACCTATCTTGCATCAAGGTTAGCACTATATCCAAACAAATCGAACCGACCTTCCACATGAGCCTCTTCACCTGGATTATCATCGGGTGCTTCCATAATGGTTTCTGAGCCTATGGTGCATTATGCGCAAACCATGCACCAATCTTGCACCTAAACTAACACTGTCTCCAAACAGATTGAAGCTATATTCCATATGACACTTAGGATCTAGGAGTTCTATTGGGTGCATCCAAATTGACTTCTAAGAATATAGTATGTTCCATGCAAACCGTACACCTATCTTTCATCAAGATTAGCACTATCTCCAAATAGACCGAACCGAGCTTTCACTTGAGCCTCTTCACCTAGGAGTACCATCGGGAACTTCCACAACGATTTCTGAGCCTATGGTGCACTGGGCACAAACCATGCAACTATCTTGCACCGAAACTTATACTATCTCTAGGTGGACCGAAGCGAGATTCCATATAATACACTTCATCTAGTAGTTCCATCGGGTGCATCTACAGTTCCATCGGGTGTGTCCAAATTGATTTATGAGCATATGGTATGTTCCATGCAAACCGTGCACCTATCTTGCATCAATATTAGAACTATCTCCAAACAGACAGAACCAAGATTCCACATGAGCCTCTTCACCAAGGAGTACCATCGCGTGCGTCCAAAATAGTTTCTTAGCCTATGATGCATTAGGCGCAAACTGTGTACCTATCTCGCACCAAAACTACCTCTGTCTCCAAACAGACCAAAGCGAGATTCTATATGACACATGTCCTCTAGGAGTTCTACTGGGGTGCGTCTAAATGGATTTCTTAGCATATGGTATGTTCCATGCAAACCGTGCACCTATCTAGCATCAAGATTAGCACTATCTCCAAATAGATCGAACCAACCTTCCACTTGAGCCTCTTCACCTAGGATTATCATCGGGTGCTTCCATAATGGTTTCTGAGCCTATTGTGCATTATGCGCAAACCATGCACCAATCTTGCACCTAAACTAACAGTGTCTCCAAACAGATTGAAGCTAGATTCATATGACACACAGGATCTAGGATTTCTATCGGGTGCATCCAAATTGACTTCTGAGAATATGGTATGTTCCATTCAAACCGTACACCTATCTTTCATCAAGATTAGCACTATCTCCAAATAGACCGAACCGAGCTTTCACTTGAGCCTCTTCACCTAGGAGTACCAGCAGGAACTTTCACAATGATTTTTGAGCCTATGGTGCACTGGGCACAAACCATGCAACTATCTTGCACCGAAACTAATACTATCTCCAGCTGGACCGAAGCGAGATTCCATATGATACACTTCATCTAGTAGTTCCATCGGGTGCATATACAGTTCCATTGGGTGTGTCCAAATTGATTTCTGAGCATATGGTATGTTCCATGCAAACCGTGCACCTATCTTGCATCAAGATTAGAACTATCTCCAAACAGACAGAACCAAGATTCCACATCAGCCTCTTCACCAAGGAGTACCATCGCGTGCGTCCAAAATAGTTTCTTAGCCTATGGTGCATTAGGCACAAACCCTGTACATTTCTTGCACCGAAACTAACACTATCTCCAAAGAGACCGAAGTGAGATTCTATATGACACACGTCATCTAGGAGTTCTATTGGGTGCTTCCGAATATATTTCGAAGCATATGGTACGTTCTATGCAATTCGTGCACCTATCTTGCATCAAGATTGGCACTATCTCCAAACAAAGCAAACTAAGCTTCCACTTAAGCCCTGTTACCCAGGAGTATCATCGGGTGCACCCAAAATGGTTTCTTAGCCTATGATGCATTAGGCGCAAACTGTGTACCTATCTCGCACCAAAACTAACTCTGTATCCAAACAGACCAAAGCGAGATTCTATATGACACATGTCATCTAGGAGTTCTATTGGGGTGCGTCTAAATGGATTTCTTAGCATATGGTATGTTCCAGGCAAACCGTGCACCTATCTAGCATCAAGATTAGCACTATCTCCAAATAGATCGAACCAACCTTCCACTTGAGCCTCTTCTCCTAGGTTTATCATTGGGTGCTTCCATAATGGTTTCTGAGCCTATGGTGCATTATGCGCAAACCATGCACCAATCTTACACCTAAACTAACACTGTCTCCAAACAGATTGAAGCTAGATTCCATATGACACACAGGATCTAGGAGTTCTATCGGGTGCATCCAAATTGACTTCTGAGAATATGGTATGTTCCATTCAAACCGTACACCTATCTTTCATCAAGATTAGCACTATCTCCAAATAGACCGAACCGAGCTTTCACTTGAGCCTCTTCACCTAGGAGTACCATCGGGAACTTTCACAACGATTTTTGAGCCTATGGTGCACTGGGCACAAACCATGCAACTATCTTGCACCGAAACTAATACTATCTCCAGCTGGACCGAAGCGAGATTCCATATGATACACTTCATCTAGTAGTTCCATCGGGTGCATCTACAGTTCCATCGGGTGTGTCCAAATTTATTTCTGAGCATATGGTATGTTCCATGCAAACCGTGCACCTATCTTGCATCAAAATTAGAACTATCTCCAAACAGATAGAACCAAGATTCCACATGAGCCTCTTCACCAAGGAGTACCATCGCGTGCGTCCAAAATAGTTTCTTAGCCTATGGCGCATTAGGCACAAACCCTGTACATATCTTGCACCGAAACTAACACTATCTCCAAAGAGACCGAAGTGAGATTCTATATGACACATGTCATCTAGGAGTTCTTTTGGGTGCTTCCAAATATATTTCTAAGCATATGGTACGTTTGATGCAATTCGTGCACCTATTTGCATCAAGATTAGCACTATCTCCAAACAAAGCAAACTGAGCTTCCAATTGAGCCCCTTTACCCAGGAGTATCATCGGGTGCATCCAAAATGGTTTCTTAGCCTATGATGCATTAGGCGCAAACTGTGTACCTATCTTGCACCAAAACTACCTCTGTCTCCAAACAGACCTAAGGGAGATTCTATATGACACATGTCATCTAGGAGTTCTATTGGGTGCGTCCAAATGGATTTCTTAGCATATGGTATGTTCCATGCAAACCGTACACCTATCTTGCATCAAGATTAGCACTATCTCCAAACAGATCGAACCGACCTTCCACTTGAGCCTCTTCACCTAGGATTATCATCGGGTGCTTCCATAATGGTTTCTGAGCCTACAGTGCATTATGCGCAAACGATGCACCAATCTTCCACCTAAACTAACATTGTCTCCAAACAGATTGAAGCTAGATTCCATATGACACACAGGATCTAGGAGTTCTATCGGGTGCGTCGGAATTGATTTATGAGAATATGGTACGTTCTATGCAAACCGTACACGTATCTTTCATCAAGATTAGCACTATCTCCAAACAGACCGAACCGAGCTTTCACTTGAGCCTCTTCACCTAGGAGTACCATCGGGAACTTCCACAACGATTTCTGAGCCTATGGTGCACTGGGCACAAACCATGCAACTATCTTGCACCGAAACTAATACTATCTCCAACTGGACGGAAGCGAGATTCCATATGATAAACTTCATCTAGTAGTTCCATCGGGTGCATCTACAGTTCCATCGGGTGTGTCCAAATTGATTTCTGAGCATATTGTATGTTCCATGTAAACCGTGTACCTATCTTGCATCAAGATTGGAACTATCTTCAAACAGACAGAACCAAGGTTCCACATGAGCGTCTTCACCAAGGACTACCCTCGCATGCATGCAAAATAGTTTCTTAGCCTATGGTGCATTTGGCACAAACCATGTACCTATCCTGCACCGAAACTATCACTATCTCCAAAGAGACCGAAGTGAGATTCTATATGACACATATCATCTAGGAGTTCTATTGGGTGCTTCCAAATATATTTCTAAGCATATGGTACGTTCGATGCAATTCGTGCACCTATCTTGCATCAAGATTAGCACTATGTCCAAACAAAGCAAACTGAGCTTCCACTTGAGCCCCTTTACCCAGGAGTATCGTCGGGTGCATCCAAAATGGTTTCTTAGCCTATGATACATTAGGCCCAAACTGTGTACCTATCTTGCACCAAAACTAACTCTATCTCCAAATAGACCAAAGCGAGAATCCATATGACACATGTCATCTAGGAGTTCTATTGCGATGCATCCAAATAGATTTCTTAGCGTGTGGTATGTTCCATGAAAACCGTGCACCTATCTAGCATCAAGATTAGCACTATCTCCAAACAGATCGAACCGACCTTCCACTTGGGCCTCTTCACCTAGGAGTACTATCGGGTGCTTCCATAATGGTTTCCGAGCCTATGGTGCATTATGCGCAAACCATGCACCAATCTTGCACCTAAACTGTCTCCAAACAGGTTGAAGCGAGATTCCATATGACACACATGATCTAGGAGTTCTATCGGGTGCGTCCAAATTGATTTCTTAGAATACGGTATGTTCCATGCAAACCGTACACCTATCTTTCATCAAGATTAGCACTATCTCCAAACAGACCGAACCGAGCTTTCGCTTGAGCCTCTTCACCTAGGAGTACCATCGGGAACTTCCACAACGAGTTCTGAGCCTATGGTGCACTGGACACAAACCATGCAACTATCTTGCACCGAAACTAAATACTATCTCTAACTGGACTGAAGCGAGATTCCATATGATACACTTCATCTAGTAGTTCCATTGGGTGCATCTATAGTTCCATCGGGTGTGTCCAAATTGATTTCTGAGCATATGGTATGTTCCATGCAAACCGTGCACCTATCTTGTATCAAGATTGGAACTATCTTCAAACAGACAGAACCAAAGTTCCACATGAGCCACTTCACCAAGGAGTACCATCACGTGCGTCCAAAATAGTTTCTTCGCCTATGGTGCATTTGGCACAAACCGTATACCTATCTTGCACCGAAACTAACACTATCTCCAAAGAGACCGAAGTGAGATTCTATATGACACACATCATCTAGGAGTTCTATTGGGTGCTTCCAAATATATTTCTAAGCATATGGAACGTTCGATGCAATTCATGCACCTATCTTGCATCAAGATTAGCATTATCTCCAAACAAAGCAAACTGAGCTTCCACTTGAGCCCCTTTACCCAGGAGTATCATCGGGTGCATCCAAAATGGTTTCTTAGCCTATGATGCATTAGGCGCAAACTGCGTACCTATCTTGCACCAAAACTAACTCTGTCGCCAAATAGACCAAAGCGAGAATCCATGTGACACATGTCATCTAGGAGTTCTATTGCGATGCATCCAAATAGATTTCTTAGCATATGGTATGTTCCATGAAAACCGTGCACCTATCTTGCATCAAGATTAGCACTATCTCCAAACAGCTCAAACCGACCTTCCACTTGAGCCTCTTCACCTAGGAGTACTATCGGGTGCTTCCATAATGGCTTCCGAGCCTATGGTGCATTATGCGCAAACCATGCACCAATCTTGCACCTAAACTAGCACTGTCTCCAAACAGATTGAAGCGAGATTCCATATGACACACATGATCTAGAAGTTCTATCGGGTGCGTCCAAATTGATTTCTGAGAATACGGTACGTTCCATGCAAACCGTACACCTATCTTTCATCAAGATTAGCACTATCTCCAAACAGACCGAACCGAGCTTTCGCTTGAGCCTCTTCACCTAGGAGTACCATCGGGAACTTCCAAAACGATTTCTGAGCCTATGGTGCACTGGGCACAAACCATGCAACTATCTTGCACCGAAACTAATACTATCTCCAACTGGACTGAAGCGAGATTCCATATGATACACTTCATCTAGTAGTTTCATCGGGTGCATCTATAGTTCCATCGGGTGTGTCCAAATTGATTTCTGAGCATATGGTAAGTTCCATGCAAACCGTGCACCTTTCTTGCATCAAGATTAGAACTATCTCCAAACGGACAGAACCAAGATTCCACATGAGCCTCTTCTCCAAGGAGTACCATCGCGTGCGTCCAAAATAGTTTCTTAGCCTATGGTGCATTAGGCACAAACCGTGTACCTATCTTGCACCGAAACTAACACTATCTCGAAAGAAACCGAAGTGAGATTCTATATAACACACGTCATCTAGGTGTTCTATTGGGTGCTTCCAAATATATTTCTAAGCATATGGTACGTTCGATGCAATTCGTGCACCTATCTTGCATCTAGATTAGCACTATCTCCAAACAAAGCAAACTAAGCTTCCACTTGAGCCCCTTTACCCAGGAGTATCATCGGGTGCATCCATAATGGTTTCTTAGCCTATGATGCATTAGGCGCAACCTGTGTACCTATCTTGCACCAAAACTACCTCTGTATCCAAACAGACCTAAGCGAGATTCTATATGACACATGTCATCTAGGAGTTCTATTGGGTGCGTCCATATGGATTTCTTAGCATTTGGTATGTTCCATGCAAACCTGCACCTATCTTGCATCAAGATTAGCACTATCTCCAAACAGATCGAACCGACCTTCCACTTGAGCCTCTTCACCTAGGATTTATCATCGGGTGCATCCATAATGGTTTCTGAGCCTATGGTGCATTCTGCGCAAACGATGCACCAATCTTCCACCAAAACTAACATTGTCTCCAAACAGATTGAAGCGAGATTCCAAATGACACACATGGTCTAGGAGTTCAATCGGATGCGTCCAAATTGATTTATGAGAATATGGTACGTTCTATGCAAACCGTACACCTATCTTTCATCAAGATTAGCACTATCTCCAAATAGACTGAACTGGGCTTTCACTTGAGCCTCTTCACCTAGGAGTACCATCGGGGACTTCCACAACGATTTTTGAGCCTATGGTGCACTGGGCACAAACCATGCAACTATCTTGCACCGAAACTAATACTATCTCCAACTGGACGGAAGCGAGATTCCATATGATAAACTTCATCTAGTAGTTCCATCGGGTGCATCTACAGTTCCATCAGGTGTGTTCAAATTGATTTCTAAGCATATGGTATGTTCCATGCAAACTCGTGCACCTATCTTGCATCAAGATTGGAACTATCTTCAAACAGATAGAACCAAGGTTCCACATGAGCATCTTCACCAAGGAGTACCATCGTGTGCGTCCAAAATAGTTTATTAGCCTATGGTGCATTTGGCACAAACCGTGTACCTATCTTGCACCGAAACTATCACTATCTCCAAAGAGATCGAAGTGAGATTCTATATGACACACATCGTGTTCTATTGGGTGCTTCCAAACATATTTCTAAGCATATGGTACGTTCGATGCAATTCGTGCACCTATCTTGCATCAAGATTAGCACTATCTCCAAACAAAGCAAACTGAGCTTCCACTTGAGCCCCTTTACCCAAGAGTATCATCGGGTGCATCCAAAATGGTTTCTTAGCCTATGATGCATTAGGCGCAAACAATGTACCTATCTTGCACCAAAACTAACTCTGTCTCCAAATAGACCAAAGCGAGAATCCATATGACACATGTTTTCTAGGAGTTCTATTGCGATGCATCCAAATAGATTTCTTAGCATATGGTATGTTCCATGAAAACCGTGCACCTATCTTGCACCAAGATTAGCACTATCCCCAAACGGATCGAACCGACCTTCCACTTGAGCCTCTTCACCTAGGAGTACTATCGGGTGCTTCCATAAT